>NC_091951.1:241402639-241586332 GCF_031021105.1 Erythrolamprus reginae | reverse complement strand
ACCACACTTCTTCCAAATGTACGTACATACAGTACATATATTAGCTGAATTGCCATGGACAAAAGTATTCAAAATGAAAAGTGGGAACTCTTTCAAAGTAAGGATTATACATTTTTCACTGTTAGAATAAGAACATTCTAAACTACAAGTGTGGGAAAATACTATCTCAGAAGAGTATATAAGAATGTCCAAAACAAGGATAGGCACAGGTATGGAAGACATACTACAGTGGTACCTCTACGTAAGAACTTAATTCGTTCCGTGACCAGGTTCTTAAGTAGAAAAGTTTGTAAGTAGAAGCAATTTTTCCCCATAGGAATCAATGTACAGTAATTGATGCAAACCCATTAGGAAAGAAATAAAAGCTCGGAATTTGGGTGGGAGGAGGAGGAAAAAGAAGAGGAGGAGGGACAGTCGCTGTCGAAGGAAGAAAGTGAGGGTGAGGGGAGTTTTAAAAAAATCCAAAACTCTGAAGCTTAAAAAAAAAAGGGACTCTGAGGCAGTGAGGAGGAGCACACGCCTTCCATACACCCGGTGCGAGGCTGCTTCCCGTACACTGTGCCAGAGAGAGAAACCCAGGCGGGTGAGAGGGGGGAAACCTCCCGCTCCTTTGACCAGAAGGTGGTGGCTGCTGCTGCTGCTACCTGCTTCCTCTTCCTTCCCATGCTGAAGGGCTCCCCTCCCCTCTCTTCTCGCTCGCTCGCTCGCTTTGTAGCTGGAGCCTTTCCCTTACTGTAGGGACTCCTCGGTTTGGCTGAGTTGATCTGGCTGAGGCAAAGCGCCCCCCTTTTGCCTTTTCCTTTCTTGTGTGCAGACGCTCCGGGAGGCAATCTCATGCCGGGTGTATGGGAGGCAGCACGATGGAGTCACCACAGTGAAGTGGTTTAAGCGCCCAGAGAAAGGAAAATGCTTCATTCACTCTGGATTGCCAAAGCCTCCTTAAGCGCCACTGAGAGCCCAGAAAATCCCAAATGTCCGGGATGAAAGGGGGAATGGCAGGAAACTGGCCAGGCCTTCGTGCCGTTCTCAAATTTCCTGGAAATTATTCCAGGCTTGGGTTCTTAAGTAGAAAATGGTTCTTGAGAAGAGGCAAAAAAAATCTTGAACACTCAGTTCTTATCTAGAAAAGTTCTTAGGTAGAGGTACCACTGTATTATGCACACATTGGAACATTTAAGAAAACGACTACAATATTCTATTATGAAATACTGAACATTTGGGACTTCCCTGTGCCCCTATTCTGCTAGATGGCACCCCCCCCCCCCCCACACACACAGAAAGACAGAATTTAAGAGATAGTAAAAAGGCAGAATGGCAATGCCCTTTGGGGAAGAGCTTAATTTCAAAACAAAGGAAGTTTTTGATCCACCTTTCATATATTAAACCATTAGAATACCCATTAGACTGTTCAATGTAAGATGGAGAAATAATCTTGTTACTCCAAATCTGTGTATTGATTGAGGCTTGCCCTAAATTGAATCACCTCAACTGCTGACCTAACAGAAAAAAGGGATGCCAGGTGCAATATTTTGCCAAATCTCATTTTCTGGTCCCAATGAGAGGAGGCAAGGTCTCCTGGATCATTAACTATCAGCTATGGGGAATAAGCATCTGGATCCAGAGATGTCATTGCTGGTTGCCCAAACTTTAAAAGAAAGAATCCACTTCCTCCTTTCTCAGCCTAGGTTGTTCTTGTAGGTTAATCTGTGAGCTACAGCAGTGTTTCCCAACGTTGGCAACTTGAAGATATTTGGACTTCAACTCCCAGAATTCCCCAGCCAGCAAATGCTGGCTGGGGAATTCTGGGAGTTGAAGTCCAAATATCTTCAAGTTGCCAACGTTGGGAAACACTGAGCTACAGGACAAAAAGTTCTGTTTAGAAGAAACAGACAACTTCACAAGAACCTGGGAGACATAAAATGATGGACATTTTATTTATTTATTTATTTTTGTCAAGAACATATTTTTGTCAAGTACATTGGTAGTACAGTATACAATGATATAACAATGTTTATATGCCTGATACTAGTGAGAGAAAGAGAAACATTAGGACGGAATGCGGTAGGCACACTGGTGCACTTATGCACGCCCCTTACTGACCTCTTAGGAATCGGGAGTGGTCAACAGTGGATAGTCTTAAGGGTAAAGTTTTGGGGGTTAGGTGATGATACTACAGAGTCTGTTAGTGAGTTCCATGCATCAACTAGTTGGTTACTAAAGTTATATTTCCTACAGTCAAGTTTGGAGCAGTTTAAGTTTGTATCTGTTGTGTGCTTGTGAATTGTTGTGGTTGAAGCCATTGACAGGAAGGACATTGTAGTAGATGATTTTATGGGCTATTGTTTGTAGCAGATGATTTTTCAGACCTTTAGGAGTCTTCTGTCCAAAAGCTCATTTTTGTAGTTTAATTTTGTGCCACAGATTGACTTTTAACCGTTCAGGTCTATGCAGAAGGAACTGCAGCAAATGCATCAGTTAGGGGCCAACCTCGAGACCCTTTTCTATCTCTTAGGGGGGCAGGAATGCTGTCCTCTTTTCCAAGGATGCCAAGGATGAAAGCTCTGTGGCCGGGAACCTTCTCGGTTTTGTTCCCTCACTTGTTGGTAGTCTGACAAAACTTGGACTAAGTGATCTACAAGGTCCTTTCCAACTCTGTTAATCTAATCTAATGTAATCTAAAAACATCCTCCTCGGCTTGGGCAAAGTGAATGTAGGACTTGAGCAAAAAATAAAAGCCCGTATGACCAACGAAGGCGAATTAAAACTTGTCCCAGGATAACGTTTCAGGATCCAATATGGGGTCGGTTCTCCGGGACCCAGATGGGATCCTGTCACGTGGGATGGTGGATCCATTGTCGGATAATGTATCTATGTAGCAGAAGTTCCTCTCAAGTTGGGCTCCAGACCGAGTCCAAAAGCTCGGGAGATCAAAAACCTCCGGTCCCGGTGACCGACTCAAGTTTGGATCCTGCAAAAGAACCTACTCCGAAAGGGGGGGAGTTTGGAGGGAGTCCCCCCCCCCCTCGGAGGGAGGACGGCCGGTCCTCCCTCTCTCTCTCCTCGCAGGAGCGGCCTCTTGTTAGCCCCTCGCCCGCTGCTCCGCCCCACCCGCCCACATTCCCACACCCTCGTGCCCCCGGGGGGTTGCTTAGGCTCCTCCCGTCCCCCGACAAGCGGTGTGCCTGAGTGTGTGAGGGTGCCGGAGGCGGACTTATACCTTTCCTGCGCGGAAGGGGCGTGAGGGGGGCAGAAGAGAGAGAGAACCTGGCAGAAATTCCCTGCCCCTACTTCTCTCTCGCTCGCGCTCTCCGAGGCTGCAGCAGATGGAGCCAGGAGAACCGAGGGAGAGCAGCGGGCGCTGAAGGCAGCTGTGCGGAGAGAGGGGGGGAAACGGAACAGCGGACAGAGAGAGAGAGAGAGAAAGGGGAGACGAAACTTTTCCCTCAGCTCAGCTCCGGCCGTTGCCTCGCTCGCTCCCTCGCCGTTACCCCTTTTGTGTGCGCGCGCGCGTGAGGGGGGACATTGGAGTTTGCGGGGCGCCACCAACGCTGGACATGGACGAACCGCGAAGGGCAGCCACCCAGGAGCAGGGGGCGGCCAGCGTCGCCGCCGCCTCCTCTTCCTCGCCATTGGAGGGTCCGCAGAAAAAGCGGAAAGCGCGGAAAGGCAAAGGGGGAGCCGGCAAAAGAGGCGCTCCGCGGGAGGAGAGTGGGCCAGGTAAGTCCCGTTCCACCACCTCAGAAGTACAGAGGATGAGAGCGAGAGGGCGCGCGCCTCAGTCGGGAGAGCGAAGTGGAGGGTCTCTGGCAGGACACAGGTGGGCGGCCAGTCCCCTCACCAGTTTGGAGGCACGTGTCTCTGTGTGTGCGCGCGCGCGCGTGAGGAAGAGTCAGAGAGAGAGCGTGTGCGTGTGTTAAGCGCGAGAGAAGGGTGGCTGCGCTCTGATAATCCCCCGCCTCGTCCCCCAACGCCAGGCGAACGGCAGGCAGGCAGGCGACCTTCGCCTCAAGCCCGGGGAGCCCGGTTGGCCCCGGAGAAGGTCCCGCACGCGCTCTTCTGCTTGTGTCTTTTTCGCCCTATAAAGCTGTGGAGGCTTCGGATAGCCGCTTCCCGCGTAGCGGCTTACGACAGTTTGCGTGCGTAGCCGCTAAGTTCGAGCGCTCGCTTGTATTGTCTTGCGAAATGGGGAGGGGAGGAGGAGAACATTGTGTGTGTGTGAAAAAGAGAGAGAGAGAGAAACAGAGAGACACACACCCCTGATCAGCAATCCAGGGAACGCAAAGGAGTGGCGCAATTCTCCTCACCGCTTGGCCGGACCGTACGGGCAGGGTGAGAGCAAGCCCTCGCGTGCCTGCCGCGATAAGCTGCTGCTTAGGAAGTGGTCGTGTGCAGGTTCTTGGTTAGATGGAATCAGATCTGAAGAGACGATCTCTCTCTCTCTCTCTCTCTCTCTCTCTCTCTCTCTCTCTCTCTCTCTCTCTCTCTCTCTCTCTCTCTCTCTCTCTCTCTCTCTCTCTCTCTCTCTCTCTCTCTTCCCCATCTCTCTCTTTATCTCTCTCTCTTCCTTTCCCCATCTCTCTGTCTCTGTCTCTCTCTCCCTCTCTCTCTCTTCCTTTCCCCATCTCACTCTCTCTTTCTCTTCCCCCCATCTCTCTCTCTCTCTCTCTCTTCCTGGTCATGCTCTCCAAAAAGGACTTGCTCTTCTTTGGCCCACTTTGAACTACCTGAACTAGTTTCCTCAAGACTCAGTCCAGCTGCTCCCAGAATAACTTACCTGAGATGAAACATACCTAGAATTGCTCTGTGGAAAGGTGCAAAAGAAAGACCATTTCTCCTTCAGCATTGTTTGAATTCCTGGGAGGCATGGTTGTCTTTACGGTTATACACATCCATAATACAGTATTCTTTTAGCCTTCCTGCTGCATTCAAGGATAAGGTGGTTTTTATCCCGTTTGTAATCTGTTTTCTGTTTGGCCTGCATGACAGCCCTGTGAGGAAGGTCTGCCCAAAATGACCCACAAAGTTTGTGATAAGTTGGGTTTTGTATCTTAGATCGTCAGTGCTTGATAATGCTTGGTCCACGTTGCCTTTTCTGCAACTTTTCTCCAATTTGCATAAATTCCATTTCATGAAATATAGCAAATTTATAGCAGTGAGTGTGCAGACATAGATAATCTTTGCACACATGGCCGTGAATAGAATAGAATAGGAATAGAATAGGAATAGAATAGAATAGCATTTTATTGGCCAAGTGTGATTGGACACACAAGGGATTTGTCTTGGTGCACTTGCTCTCAGTTTACATTAAAGAAAAGATAAGTTCATCAAGAATCATAAGGTACAATTTTTAATGATAATCCAAGGACAAAAAATCAAATAATTTTTTACAATACGATACGGATACAAGCAACAAAGTTACAGTCGTAGATGTCATAGAGTCATGGAATGAATTGTGTTTTTGTGTTCTGATAGTAGGGAGTGTCAACACATAAAGTGGAAAATGCCTTTAATGCATGCTTTAGGTTCAAGTTTACATTCTGATAAACACAGACAAATGTGATCTTAAAGTTGAATAAAATAAAACCTTTAGCATGTAATACAGCAGATAATTGTTTTGCCCTAGTTATTCTAGAAGTGACATCTTATACACTATATTCATATATAAGAATAATTGGTTACGTTTTGATTAAAATATTTCATTTTTTAAAAAAAGCAATGCTCTTGTATTACTAAGAAAGCTATGCCATGGTATTATAGGCAGGAGAAGATAGAACAGCATAAATCATGTCCAATTGTTTCTTTTTGAGAGATAATAAAAGTTTGTCTAAATTTGCAATCATCAACATCTCTTTCTCATCCATTAGCCTTAAGAGTTTTGCCAGTGCATCTGGCAAATGTGTGTTTGGATGTTAAAAGCCGACTAATAATGCTATATTGGTGGGATATTTACAGCAGTAGTTCCAGCTGTTGAACATCTGTAGCATGCTACTGAAGCAGTGTTAGTTTCAGCAGCCTACTCCCAAAATCTCCAGAATCTGGAGAATAAGGACATAGCATCTTCCAAGATGAATAGTATCAGAGAAGGCAAAAGTCTGAAAATAAGCAGCCAAATAGCTTTCATTGCTAGTTTCTCCTGTTAATTTTGGTGTGACTTACATCAAGCAGGTGTGTTTACAAATGAATCCATTTACTTTCATTACTTCCAATGAGTTACAAAATGCTATATTTTATTATATATTGCATAATCATCTGCGTGTGTATTCAGAAGTAAGCGTCATTTGCTGAAATGGGATTGACTTTGAAAGAAGAAACTGTAGCCTTGAATTGATAAACCTGGTGTTGTTTAAAAGAATTTGAGCAGGGAAATCTCTAGTTAAAATCTTTCCTCAAATGTGGGCCTGTAAAGTGAACCTTAGTAAACTTTTTTTTTAGACCTTATGTTTTCATTTGCAACAGAGTGACAATACTCATTATCACAGAAGGCCATGTAAGAGTCAGTGAAATACAGTATTGTAGAAAATCACTCTGGCCATTTGAAATAGGTCATGTAAGTGTTAATTGTCCTGTTTTATATATTAATCCATGGTCAGTGAAGAAATTAACAGTTTCCAAGGACAAGCTCTTCAAATGATAGGCTCATAAATTGTATTCCCCCCCCCCCAAAAAAATTAAGGAATATCAAAGAATTGTGGTTGTCCTCTGCTTTTCTTGCAGGTGTTAGTATATCTTTGAAAATCAGTGAGGTTAAAGGGATTCCTGAACAATTCAAATGGAACTTAAGCATTGCTTAGAAGTAGGTGAAATAGAACCGTCCCCTTTTTAAAATGTAGGATGCAATCCTGGTTGCCAGCAATCCTTTTACACCATACAAAAACCCACATTAAGTCTTCAAAATGGTTTAGGCTGTGAACTGCCAAAAGGGAAATACCAGCTTTCCATCAAATACAAATTTGTAAACTTTTTCAGATAACCCAGCTTTGATCCAAACAATCAATTAAACTTAAAACATGTTCTTGCAAATGTGTGTAAAATACTATAAGACAAATCTCATGTGAATCAAAGCAATGGAAACTGCAGTTTAATGTTTCCAAATGTAAAATAATGCACCTGAGGAAAAGGAATCCTCAATCTGAGTATTGCATTGGCAGTTCTGTGTTAGCAAAAACTTCAGAAGAGAATGATTTAGGGGTAGTGATTTCTGACAGTCTCAAAATGGGTGAGCAGTGTGGTCGGGCAGTAGGAAAAGCAAGTAGGATGCTTGGCTGCATAGCTAGAGGTATAACAAGCAGGAAGAGGGAGATTGTGATCCCCTTATATAGAGCGCTGGTGAGACCACATTTGGAATACTGTGTTCAGTTCTGGAGACCTCACCTACAAAAAGATATTGACGAAATTGAACGGGTCCAAAGATGGGCTACAAGAATGGTGGAAGGTCTTAAGCATAAAACGTATCAGGAAAGACTTAATGAACTCAATCTGTATAGTCTGGAGGACAGAAGAAAAAGGGGGGACATGATCGAAACATTTAAATATGTTAAAGGGTTAAATAAGGTTCAGGAGGGAAGTGTTTTTAATAGGAAAGTGAACACAAGAACAAGGGGACACAATCTGAAGTTACTTGGGGGAAAGATCAAAAGCAACATGAGAAAATATTATTTTACTGAAAGAGTAGTAGATCCTTGGAACAAACTTCCAGCAGACGTGGTTGGTAAATCCACAGTAACTGAATTTAAACATGCCTGGGATAAACATATATCCATTGTAAGATAAAATACAGGAAATAGTATAAGGGCAGAGTAGGTGGACCATGAGGTCTTTTTCTGCCGTCAGTTTTCTATGTTTCTATCTTGAATTTAGGGCTTTTTTGAATGGTTTGGCACAAACCATTCAAAGATGAGTATCTCTACTGGTAATCAGAATGTCTGTAAATAAGCATGCCTATTTGTATATATGAGAATCTTGAAGAACTGTGTTGGGTAAACAATGCTTTTTAAAAACTTTTTTGTTGTTGTAGTTGTTCAGGAACAAGAATAGATAATGCTATAAAATAATCTTGTAAAATGCTGCCCTCCCCTGTTGTTTCCTCAAACTGTTGGTATTAATGGCTTAATACCAACATAATTAAAAACAAAATGTCATTGTTCTAAGCACTAAGAAATTCCATGGGGAGCTTCATCTGATAGCAAGTTATACCTGTAATTTAATTTAATTTAATGGTATTTACTGTTTTTTAGTGTTAAATGGTCACAGAGAGGGTATGGCAGAACATATTTATTGTTAATTTTATTGAGGCTGGTGCTCCCAGTTTCTGCTGATAGTAAAAGATACCTTCGTAAGAACTGCTGTTATAATAAATATTTTTCCTACAGAAATAAACTTCTGAAACCGAGCAAGCTTGTCTAGACTGGAAGTCCTAATATCATGTTTTGTTTTGCTTTGTTTTGTTTCCTAAAATGCAAGAATGTAATGAGGTATTATGTAAATGCTTTAGTGGAAGATGATATCAACAAGGATACTAGGAAGTAACTTCTTACTTTCAAAACTAAGACAGTTCCATTGACAAAAGTTTTAAAAGTTACATAATTAAGTTAAAGAAAATGAAATATTTATTTAATGTAATATTTTCTTATCTAATTGTCAAACACAATGAACTTATAACCAAGCAGCAATTCTTAAAATTAAGTTCTAATATTAGTAGATAAATGTACACATGAGACAGATCTGTACAAGTTCACAAATCTTAATTTTCAGTCATTGTGATTTTGAGTCATTTAACAAAGGTCACTGTTCGTATTTTTTAATCGGAAGTAGCACAAATGCAACATTTCACCAGTGAAATTGGATGTAATTAAAATTTCCCAAATTTAGTCACTTTCCACTTAAGAACTTTGATGTAAAGATGAGTTTCAACCACCTTTGAAGATAATTCTTTGCAGTATGACTCTGCTGAGATGAACGAAGGCAAGGGTAATAGAAATGTTTCTAGTCAGAGATGCTGCCAGATAACCTTTTTTGGGGGGAAAAGTTGAGTATTCAAATGATAAGCAATCAGATAGCTTCCTTGCCTATAATTGGCTCTCTTATAGTTACAGTAACTACACATAATAGTTGTAGCTTAGAAAACTGAATTGTATTAAGGCAGCAGGCCCCAACCTTTTGGACACCAGGGACCATGTAGGGACATTGTATGCAGAGAAGTTTTTCCATGTACCAGAGGGGGCGTGGTTTCGCATGTTGTCTGCATCCCACAAATGGAGCTTTGCTTATTTGGGCGGCCCAATTTCTGGCATACCATAGCCCAGTACCGTTCCACAGACCAGGGGTTGGGAACCCCTGGATTACTGTACATATTTCCCCTATTGAAATTAATAGGACACTTAGAAAAATACCAACATGCTGAATTGATACAATAGTTATGATAACAATCCTTCACTGTAATTATGCATTTGCACAATGTCAGAATTCACTAAGACATGTTGTGCACATATATAGTTATTAGAATTACCCCAATTTAAAGAAAATCAAAATAAAAAGTTAATGATTTTCTAGGCAGCTTAAACCTATTGACACGGGCTATGTTCCATCAACTCCTCAGAAATGCTCATTTTTATTCTGCCCTTACATGGCCAAGTGCATTCAGCTGCTTAACTTGATTTTTGTCCTCTGTCTGTTTTAACTATAAAAATATTTCCCTTTTGAGAAAGAGGGAAAGAGTATGTATCATTAAATGCAATCCTCCACTTGCAGTGCCTGATATTGTAATAAACCTGACAAGAAAAATCAAACAGAGGATCCAGATTGTAGAATATAAGTTACTCAGTACAAGACAGTTCTCTCAAACAAGTGTTTGAAGCTTTGAGGTATAATATATTTGTTCTTTTTTAATGCAAAATTCTCCATAAAGCAAATTTACACATTATTTGTACAAAGTTTACATCAACAAGGGTATGGATATTTTTCCTTATCAAACTCTTTCCCCAAATTTGTTATAGGTATTATTTTTTCTTGGTCACAAATAAGAAATACCTATGGTCACAACCATATCTAATTATGGTAGATTATACTACTTATAACCAAAATAGAATTTTGATTTGGTAGTATTTAGTTACGGTAGAATTTGTTGATAGTTTCTGTTTTATTTTTCTGTGCATAGAATTGCTTAGTTTCTATATTTCTCTTGCCACTTTTCCCATAAAATAAAACTTGAAAAGAGTTTGAAGATAACATAGTCTTCCATCTTCCACAGAAGAGGGATAGTGCTGAAATCTTATTTTTGTATAGTATTGAAAAAAAAAGATATTCAATATGATCCTGTTTACTTTTCTTCCCTTAATATTCTGTTTTGTTTAATTTACGCTTAGTTTCTTAACAGTGTATCTCCTTAGTAAGCAGAAATGAATATTTTTTAACATTGTAATTTGACGTGATAATATTAGAATCACCTGAACTATCATGTAGACTTTCTGAGTAAGCTTTGCATTAGAACCTTGAAGAAGACTGAGTTCTGCATGCTTCTCTTCACAGCTGACTAAGCAATCGGAGAAACTAGTCATGTGAATCCACCCTTACAACTTCTATAAAAAATTAACTTATGAATCAAAGTTGATGGTTAATAAAAACAATTTTTGTAGTCCTTGGAATTGTTTGGTCATGATAGGTAAGGGGCACAATCTTAAGCTTAATGAAGCTTGATTTCCACTGACATGACTTGCACTGATGTCACTGTGTGGATCTGTACTTTTTTTTTCATACGTTAGATAAGAGTGCATTCAGTAGGGAAGGAGGATTTTATGTAATAGCTGTAGGACCATTTGCAATGCTGGAGATGTGTGGATTGCAGTGACTACTAGTCCTAGGAATTCTGCTGTGCAGTTGAAGTTTTCTCCTTCGCTCCATTGTTGAATAACTTGGAGGTGGAACAGAGTGCTCTGAGAAGTCATTCTGTTGAATAACTTTTTGGATGCATTGGCATATTATGAAAGAGAGAACTGAAATGCACTTTTAAAGGCAGTATAGTAGATAAGCACACTACCTTAATTTTGTTTCCTCCCTCCAAATCTCAACTACTCCTTAAAGTACAGGTAGTCCTTCATTTACAACCATTCCTTTAACAACTATTCAAAGTTACAACAGCACTGACTTACAAGAAGGTTGTGCAGGCTTTGGAGCAGTATGCAATGGTTAAATATCAACTAAGGCTTGAGACACCTGAAGCTTGTAAACCAGGGCTAGGGCCTTGTACGCAGGAGGTTCCCCTGAGTCCCTGACATTAGCGGAAGTAACCCAAGACTTCACTCCGCAGCCTCCTCAAACCCCCAGCAGCAATCCCAACGCCCAGCTGACAGCGGAGCCTTGCACAGGCATACAGCTGACGTAGGAACGTCAGCGGAAGTAGCCCAAACCCGCTCCGTGATCCGGCTTTGTATCCGCAGCCTCCTTTAACCCCCAACAACAATCCCAACGTCCAGCTGACATCGGTGCTTTGCACTAGCATACAGCTGACAGTGGGAACGTCAGCGGAAGAAGCCTTAATCTCCTAGCTGACGCAGGGGGTTCCCCAGAACCCCCAGACGTCAGTGTACGAAGAAGCCCCAGCCCGGCTAGAACGTAAGAATGTGAGCTTCAGGGGGTAATTTGCATACTCCTGGTGCATGCTGGGAAGAAGCTAAAAGCTCACCGCGAGGCAAAAGAACACTGGGTTTGCTGACCAGGGAAGCAGAGGAAATCACCAACCCAGCAACAAGAGCAGACATGTCACCTCTGCACTCTCCCGCACCCACCCTGCAACCTACCACACACATAAAGAACAACACAGAGAGAGCGAGAGAAGATACACCAACCATGCACACAAAAGTCACTCCCCGAACAAGCATAGATGAAGACGGAACTGAATCCATGGTGTGCTGCAGTTTGTGCTCCATGTACTCACTCCTCCCCTCAAACCTCCAAAACTTTACCTGCAACAAATGCAAACTCATCCAGCTACTTGAGGAAAAAATCGAAAACCCAGAGAAAAACCTAACAACCCTGAAGCACCAACATCACAATGAGAAAATCCATCAGACTCCCAACAAAACCAACACCCCAGAGGAGCTAAGCCTAATCCACGCCCCAGAAGCAGTAAATAGCTGGACACACATCACCCTAAGACGAAAAAACAAGCCTCCACCAACTCCAACACTCCTCCTCCCAACCCCACTGCCTACAAGCAACAAATATTCAGTACTCTCGGAACAAGAAAACCTGCAAACATCTGACAAAGAACCACCAAGAACCAAGCACAACACAACTCCACCAAAAGCCTCAACAACAGAAGCTAATCTCCCTCACCCCAAGCCAGGCAAAAAGAAAAGGAGAGTACTGGTAATTGGAGACTCAATCCTCAGGGGAACTGAGCCTCCCATCTGCAGACCAGACAACCAATCTAGAGAGGTGTGCTGCCTCCCTGGAGCTAAAATCTCTGACATAACTGAAAACCTCACCAAAATACTCAAACCCACGGACTACTACCCACTATTGGTGATTCATGCGGGAATCAACGACACAGGGAAAGACATGAACCAAATTATGAAAGACTATGACCACTTGGGCAACACAATCAGAAAAACAGGTGCTCAGGTTGTTTTTTCTTCCATCCTCCCCACTAGAGGATGACACCCCGCCAGAGAACGCAAAATCCCGCAGATAAATCACTGCTTAAAGGATGGTGTCGCCATAAGAACTTTGGCTTCCTCGACCATGGCCTGCACTATCTCCAAGAAGGGCTTCTAGCAAGCAACGGGCTACACCTCACTAGAGCGGGGAAGAACCTCCTAGGCAACCGACTAGCCCAACTCATCAGGAGGGCTTTAAACTAGCTCTGAGAGGGGAGGGTGACCAAACTATACAACAAAACACTGAACAAAACAAGGAAGGGGAACGAGACAAGCCTACAAACAAACCTGAGAATAAAAAATTTCTACCTGCAAACAAACACAAACATCTAAAATGCCCGTACACAAACGCACAAAGCTTGGGAAACAAACAGGATGAACTGGAATTATTAATACACGAGGGCCAATACGATCTAATTGGAATCACAGAAACCTGGTGGGACGAAACACATGCCTGGAACACACAGATAATGGGTTACAACCTCTTCAAGAAGAACAGGTCAAACAAGAAAGGAGGAGGTGTTGCACTATACATCAAAGACCACTACACTGCCACAGAACTACATCCAACCAAAGATGATAACCCCCTAGAAATCATATGGGTCAACATAAAAGAAAAAAAGAGCAACACCACAATTGGAGTATACTACAGACCACCCAATCAAACAGACACAATGGACGACCTCTTCACATGCCAACTAACAGACATATGCAACAAACACAGCACGACAATAATGGGGGACTTCAACTACCCAGACATCAACTGGAAAACTAACTCAGCACCAAGCGGAAAGTCTGCCAAATTTCTTTCCAGTCTAGCTGACAACTTTCTAACCCAAAAAGTTGAAACAGGAACCAGAGGGAATGCTATATTAGACCTAATACTAACAAACAGGGAAGAAACAATAGAGGGAACAGAAGAAGAAGGGAAACTGGGAGAGAGTGACCACGTCATCCTCAAATTCTCAATCACTAGCTACTATACCCAACACCACTACAGTCCCAGACTTCAGAAAAGCGGACTTTAACAAGCTCAGAGCGAACCTTGAATAATGCCCCTGGAACGAACTCTTAGAAGGAAAAACCACTCAGGAAGCCTGGGCGATCCTAAAAAACAGCATCATAGACACCCAAAACAACGCAATCCCCATGAAAAGGAAAAACAGGAAAACCAAAACTAAACCTGCATGGCTAAACAAAGCCCTCGCAGATGGCATAAAAGGGAAAAAAGCTAAGTACAAACAATGGAAAGAAGGACTCATAACCAAAGCGGAATATCAGCAAACAGCCAGTTCCTGCAAACAAAAAATAAAAACAGCAAAGGCACAATATGAACAACACCTTGCAGCGGAAGTCAAAGACAACAAAAAAAGATTCTTCCAACACATCAACAATAAGAAGAAAATCAAAGAAACAATCGTCACACTAAAAAGCGAAGAGGGTAGAGAAATCACAGACAGCAATGACCAAGCACAGCTACTCAACTCCTACTTTGCATCAGTCTTCACACAAAAGGGAACCTCCCTCCAACCAATCTGCAATTTAACTGTAACAAACTGCCCTAGAACCGAACTCAACAGACAAAAGCACAGTGAGGGACTACCTGAGGGAACTCAACGAATACAAATCACCAGGGCCAGACGGACTTCACCCCAAAGTCCTAAAAGAATTGGCAGACACCATAGCGGAACCACTCCTCCTCATCTACCAAATATCCTGGATCACTGGAGACCTACCGGAAGACTGGAAGCGAGCTGACGTAGTCCCCATCCACAAAAAAGGCAAAAAGACCGACCCAGGTAACTACAGACCAATCAGTCTGACCTCTATACCTGGAAAAATACTGGAGAAAATAATCAAAAAACAACTTACCCACTTCCTAGAAACAAACAAGATCATATCCAATAGCCAGCACGGATTCATCAGAAACAAATCATGCCAAACCAATCTCATATCATTTTTCAACACCATAACCAAGTCAGTTGACCAACGCAACTCAGTGGACCTCATATACTTGGACTTCAGTAAGGCTTTCGATAAAGTCGACCACAATCTCCTAATCCACAAACTAGAAAAAAATGGAGTAGATTACTACACATGTAGATGGATAAACAGTTGGCTGACCAACCGCACCCAACGAGTTGTCCTCAACGGCACCAAATCCACATGGAAAAAAGTAGACAGTGGAGTACCACGGGGCTCTGTCCTGGGTCCTGTACTCTTTAACATCTTCATCAACGACCTGGACGAGGGAATAAAAGGGGAACTAATAAAATTTGCAGATGACACCAAGCTGGCGGGGGTAGCCAACACCCTTGAGGACAGGCTCAGAGTACAAGAAGACCTAGACAGACTATCACAGTGGGCCCATACCAACAAAATGAGGTTCAACACCGACAAATGCAGAGTCCTCCACCTCGGCAAAAAGAACCCTAGACATACATACAGCCTGGGAGATACCCCACTCAGCAGTAGTGACTGCGAGAGAGATCTTGGAGTCTTGGTGGACAATCAACTAAACATGAGTCAGCAATGTGCAGCAGCAGCCAAAAAAGCCAACTCAATCCTAAGCTGCATCAACAGAGGAATACGCTCCAAGACCAGGGAAGTACTAATACCACTCTACTATGCCCTGGTCAGACCCCACCTGGAGTACTGCATCCAATTTTGGTCACCTCACTACAAAAAAGACATCGAAACTCTGGAGAAGGTGCAAAAAAGAGCAACCAAAATGATTAGGGGACTCGAAACCAAGACTTACGAAGAGAGATTGAGAGAACTGGGCATGGACAGCCTAGAAAAAAGAAGGTCTAGAGGGGACATGATAGCAGTTTAGAGATACTCGAGGGGTTGCCACGGTGAGGAGGGGGTCTCTTTATTCCCCAGGGCACCAGAGGGCCGGACGAGGAACAATGGTTGGAAGCTGACCAAGGAGAGATTCAACCTGGAAATAAGGAAGAACTTCCTGACGGTCAGAGCGATCAACCAATGGAACTGCCTGCCCTGGAGGTGGTGAACTCCCCAGCTCTGGACACCTTCAAGAGGAGATTGGACTTCCATTTGGCTCGGGTGCTGTAGGGTTTCCTGCTCAGGCAGGGGGTTGGACTCGATGACCTAACGGTCCCTTTCAACTCTATTAATAAATAAATAAATAAAAAATAAATAAATAAATAAATAAATAGATCAGAAGGAATATGCTGAGGCCTGACAAGTTTGCTATATATCTGCCTTTGATGGAGTAAGTGCATACTTGAAGGTATTCCCGGTTTCACACTTTTCAATGGCAGCCCAAATTGACCATCACAGTATCTTCACAGTGAGGTGATGAAAATTAAAGTGCTTAACAACTGGCATGCATTTATGAAGAATGTAGACACCTGGGTTCACCTGATGTTCACCATTTGTGGCCTTCCAGCAACCACATAATTTGTTTAACTGTGACCAAAACAATATATTGTGAAATCAGGTACAACTCAATGAATTTTCCTGCCTAGCAACAAAAATTCTGATTCCACTCGTGATCATAAGGCAAAGACTACCTGTATGTAGTTGTAACAAACCAAAAATCTGACCATCCTATACACATTATAATCTCTGTCTCAGCATATATGTCGTCTGCTCTCCTGATAAAAGTGTTCTCTCTCTCTCTCTCTTTCTCTCTCTCTCTCTCTCTTTAGATAACAGAGGTTTGTATATCAAGCTTAGAGAAAAAAAAGCTCTTGTTGAGTATCAATTGTGCAACTACTAAAATATTAGCTTATTTTGTTTAGCTTTCCATTTTTACAGGAGTATCTAAGATGTTAACGGAGGGATCTCTTACTCCCATTAGTTTTGCATCTCCTGACTTAAGCTTTAATTGAAATGGCAGTGCTAAATTTTGTATAGTGGCTGGTACAAAAAGTAACTTTGAAATAAGAGTCTTACATAGCTATGAGCCGAGGTGGCACAGTGGTGAGAATGCAGTACTGCAAACTAATTTTGCTGACTGCCAATTGACTGCTATTCAATCCTGACTGGATCAAGGTTGACTCAGCCTTCTAATCCTTCCAAGGTTAGTAAAATGAGGGCCCAGATTGTTGGGGATAATATGCTGACTCTGTAAACCGCTTAGAGAGGTCTGTAAAGCATTGTGAAGCATTATGAAGCAGTATATAAGTCTTAAGTACTATTGCTACACGGTAGTCTGTGAAATAATAGTCTTACATAGATCTCACAAAGCCAAACTTCGAATAATCAAGAAATAAAAAGATAAAGTTAAACAGGTTTTCGGTATTGTAAATAACGAATTAAAAATAAATACCAGTCTTCATTTATGAAGAAATTTGAAAATGGACATTGATGTAATTTTTCTGTGTCTAAAACTTTAGCTGCTTTTCAATTGATCTTGAACAAATGGATTTTGTTTGGCTTGTTTTTAAAATGTAAAACAATCGTGTCTTCAGCAATGGAAGGCGTTAGTGCTTATAAATACAGGTGGTGGGGAAACTGTGAAACTTGGGAGAGAACATTAACAGAAGTTGACTTTTCACCAAATGAGATCATCAAATGGCTACACTAAGTGTGTAAATAGTCTGCACAATTTGTGAAGCAGTTTAGAACACATAAGATTCAACTAAGATTCACTGTGGCCATAATTCTAAGAAATATTGTATTTAGAATAATACTAAAACTTCCAAATTGAATTATTTTGTAACTTGACCTCAATTTTGTTTTTGAGCACATAAATATTTTGGAAATAATTATTCTGAATATTTAATTTTTTAGCTGAAATTCTGAACCCTTTACCAGACCTATTGAACTGATAAGCACATATAAAAATGGCATGCAAATTTAAGCCAAAGTATTTTGGACAAATGTACCTCCTTAAACTAATAGACAAGACATTCTTATTTAGAGTGATTTATTGCAATTCAGTTTTTAAGTTGCATAAATTACTGTTACCAGGTTATTCATATCCAGGAACAGCTGTCTTTCAAAAACACTTATTCCAGAAGCTTCATGGGCCTCTATTGAAAAAAATGTGAAATTGGGAATATCCTTCAAGTATGTCCTTACTCCATTCAGAAAAAAACTCAACGTGAGTTATTCCTTCTCATATAATTAACCATAACATACAGTACATATACTGCTGCAAGTCTGCACAACCTCTCCAGATTCAGATGTAGAAATAAACTATCTACACCAAACACTTTTTCCCGTGCCCATGATCTAGCTTTATTGTGTAGACCAGTGTTTCCCAACCTTGGCAACTTGAAGATATCTGGACTTCAACTCCCAGAAATCCCAGCGAATGCTGGCTGGGGAATTCTGGAAGTTGAAGTCCAAATATCTTCAAGTTGCCAAGGTTGGGAAACACTGGTGTAGACATCTAAACTAAGTTCTCCCTATCAACTATGTCATGCCCTAGTGACAGTAAGGCCATCATAGATTAATTACTGCTTCCTATTTAGCTAGGATATCCATGATTGTTACTCCACAAGCATACAGAGCTGTGATTTCCCTGGATTAACAAATCATAGGGTCAGAAAGTTATCAGAATGCAACTACGTTGAGTGATGGGATTCAAAATCTCCTGAAGATGGCTTCTGTGGATTCATATGGATGTTGAAGAGCTGATACACCATAGTTCAGTAGCTAAGGTGTAGTGACCTAATAATATTCATTTCACATGGGCACGCAGGTATGATTGGAAGTACTCCAGTCCTATAATAGATCTACAAAGTCTCAATTAGTACCCAGGAGACATACAAAGCCTCTGTATGATCAAGCAGGATTTATACTGCTCTTTCCAGATGCTGCTCCATACCCAGCCTTGAAATCCAAATGGCAATCAGTTTCTTTCAGGAGCATCTAAAGCTGTTCAGACACCACACAGTCCCGCTTCTTCTCTAAGAATGGGATATTAGCAATTGGCTGATCATGATTAAGAACCCATTGAAAAGTTCCCCCCAAAAGATTTTTCATTACATTTTGGGCCCAACCAGATATCTTGATACATTGAATGAACTATGAATGCCAAATATCGGAGAACCTGTTCTTGGATATCCTATTTCAATAGCCTGTCCATATTCTTTGAGGCATGGAACTCACTACCATCGCCTAAGCCCCAAAATTTTACCTTTAGGGTATCCACTGTTGACCTCCCCTGATTCCTAAGAGGTCAGTAAGGGGCATGCATAAGTGCACCAGAGTGCCTTCCGTCCCCTGTCCTAATGTTTCTTTACTAGATCCAGAGGAATGTGACATTGAGATATGATATAATATAAAATAATAAGAGAGGTGGAAAGGATCTTGGAGGTCTTCCAATCCAACCCACTGCTTAGGCAGGAAACCCTACACCACTTCAGACAAATGGTTCTCCAACATCTTCTTAAAAACTTCCAGTGGTGGAGCACTCATAACTTCTGGAGGCAAGTTGTTCCATTGATTAATTGTTCTGTCAGGAAATTTCTCCTTATCTCCTTGATTAGTTTCCACCCATTGATAGGTGGAAAGTGGAAGGAAGATAGATGACATTGGCATCAGATATAGTACAGCACAACAACACATTAAGATTTTGGTTATCTGTCTCAATCTGCATAATTGTTGGTACATCTTAAAACTAGGGCACCCTTTGGGCACTGGAGCATGAAGAGAATGTTCAAGAACAATCACATTTTGGGCTAATGTAATGTAGCAAGTTGAGGATCAAAATCAGGTTGCCAGACCTATCATCTGGAAAATAACCCAAAGCATAAGAAATCCTTCCAATTTCACACATTTCTGACAGTAGATTATATTCATTGGATCTATACTCCTCCAGCTATTGTGTTCTGTTAGAGAAATCCGAAATAACTCCAAAGATTCAGGAGAACACACCAGATGAGTGTACATAATATATCTCTGTTAACCTGGAAAATGAAGATGGATTGACCCCTACTGCATGTCTTCCAGTAATGTTTTTTTAAATTTATTTATTTGTTTGTTTGTTTGTTTGTTTATTTAGAAAATTTATATAACTGCCTGCTTATTCACAGAGACTATATGAGAAGTCAGTAATGATGTAACTCAAAAGTTTGAAGAAAGAAAGGAAAAATTGTTAAATGGCATGCCCACATCTCAATTTAACCAAGTAAAAAATCTAAATGAACGTTGTTGCTATTTTTTTAGATTTGAATATTGCCTTATAGCCAAAGACTTTTGCTAGCCTGTGACATTTTATTGGACTCTTAAAATGCCATCATGTATTATGGCTTAGCTAGTTTTAAATAGTGTCTTTTATTCATTTTTTATTTTATTTATTTGTTTTGTCAAGTATGTGAAGATATAATATTTATATACATGATACCACTAAAAGAATTTTTTTTAAAAAAGCATTAGAAATAACAATATTCATATATATGAAACTGGTGCACTTATGGACACCCCTTACTGACCTCTTAGGAACCGGGAGAGGTCAATAGTGGATAGTCTAAGGGTAAAGTTTTGGGGATTAGGAGATGATACTACAGAGCCTGGTAGTGAGTTCCATGCATCAACTACTTGGTTACTAAAGTCGTATTTCCGGCATTCGAGTTTGGAGCGGTTTACATTAAGTTTGTACTGTATATGCTGTGTGCTCGTGTGTTGTTCTGGTTGAAGGACGTTGTAGCAGATGATTTTATGGGCTATGCTTAGATCGTGTTTAAGGCGACACAATTCTGAGCTTTCTAAACCTAGGATTATAAGTCTAGTTTCGTAGGGCATTCAGTTGCGAGTGGAGGAGTGGAGGGCTCTTCTGGTAAAATATCTCTGGACATTTTCTAGAGTGTTTATGTCCGAAATGTGGTGTGGGTTCCAGAATGATGAGCTTTATTCAAGGATTGGTCTGGCGAAAGTTTTGCAAGTTCTGATTAGTAGTGTGAGATTGCCGGAGTAGAAACTGCGTAGGATTAAGTTAACAACTCTTGAAGCCTTTTTGGCGATGTTGTTGCAGTGAAGTAGACTAGCAGACAAACAACCCCTTATCATCTACTACAGCTAAATTCATCTATGGCTAAATTGTGGCTAATAATCTATTATAGCCCCTCTTCCTATTAAACAAACACAGAAGCTAGGTTTATGCATAGACATGCATTTCACAAGATGATAAGAAAAAAGTGGTTTTTTCTTAAACCTTCTTAAATATTGCTTCTGTCTTCAGGTCTTTTGTAATTTGTATGCCGCCCCAAGTTTTCGGAGAGGGGTGGCATACAAATCTAATAAATTGAATTGAAATTGAATATGTAAAATATTATCATATACATTTATCAGCTAAAAGATAGGAGAGAGATTGGTTTTTGGTTTATAATTTAATGTGAAATTTTATTTTCAGCATTTACCAAACCTCTACCCAAAATTGAAATTGTGAGATGTTAGAAAAATTCCCCAGACCAAGAGAATAAAAACCAAAAGTCTATTAACAACATAATACAAAACATAATATATTTAGTTTGTGATACAGTTAGATTAAAGAGTTTAAAATTCTATAATTTTAAAGATCATAAATATACATACAGAAGAATTCACTTGCAAAAATGTATGGACTGCTAAATAGTCATAAAATGCACATACAGCAAGAAATGAATTCCAAACCGTATGTCAATTTTCATGCAAATGTTTTCCTTGTTGGGGGGGGGGGAGAGAAGCATAATGTAAAACTGAAGTTAAGAAACAAAAGCAGAACCAGGTTTGAAGAGAACAGGTAGGTTTAAAATCACCTCTAGCAAGAACTAACATTTTCATTTTGTACATTTAGCTTACAGTAGTTTAATATTATATTAATATTATTTTATTCCACCTGGTTATACTTAATTCAAGGGGATTTGAGTAATCCACTTCACTACTTTTATTTTTCCAGTCTGTATACTGGGGGGAAAAGAAGAGTGCGGAACTCACTTTTGGTAAGCTGACATGAGCCAAGTGGTAATCTATTATGCAAATATATTAATATAAATTAAATAAAAATATATATTGTAGACACAATCCTTGCTGTAAAGTTGAAGTGATTTATCATTTAATTCACTTTAGTTCCCTTGTTGATATACAGGGGAGTTAAGGTGAAAAGTCAAGACTTTTTAAAGTACTCTAGAAACATGCAGGATAGAAAAATGTATTATAGATACAGCAGTCTCAATTTACAACTAAAACTGAGCCCAGATATATAGTAGTAAAGGTGGGTGCCAAGCACCCAAAATGCAATCCTTGGATTGAGTGGAGGAAGAATCATGACTTTGACATTGGATTGTAAAATATCTTTTGGAGGGGGATCTATTATAACTTCGATCATTACTAAATGATTTGTTGTAAGTTGAGGATTATTTGTAATTATTTTTATTGTTAATAATAATTCTTTTGATTTTGTGACAATGTGTTTCTTCTTAAATGTTCCTATTGCTTCAACCTTCGGATCGTCTGTAATATTCAAAATATTTTTACATATTTATATTGGGTGGGTTCTCATTTCTCCCGCTGCCAATTTGCTCATGGACATGTCCTGCAGGCATGTTGTGCGCAGTGCACACACATGCTCAGTACTTTAAAAAACTTTCTGTGCATGCACAGAAGCAAAAAACAAGATGGTGACGCCTATGGTTCAGGGGTGTGCTAGTTGCTGCTGGTTCCAGTGACCCAGGCTACCGGTTCCATAGAACCGGTCCGAACCAGTAGGAACTCACCTCTGATTTATATGTAAGGATTTGACTGGAAGCATCCTTAGAAATTATAATTTATAAAAAATACCCAGTATATATAAATATAAGTAAAAATGTATAAAAATATTCATAAATTGTAGCCTGCCATCAATAATGGACATGGGACCAGAATACATCCGGAACCGCCTTCTACTGCACGAATCCCAGCGGCCGATAAGGTCCCACAGAGTTGGCCTTCTCCAGGTCCCGTCAACCAAACAATGTCGTTTGGCGGGCCCCAGGGGAAGAGCCTTCTCTGTGGTGGCCCCGACCCTCTGGAATCAACTCCCCCCAGAGATTAGAATGGCCCCCACCCTCCTTGTCTTTTGCAAATTACTCAAGACCCACCTTTGTCGCCAGGCATGGGGGAGTTCCTTCCCCTAGGCCACTACAAGTTATGTATGGTATGTTTGTGTGTATGTTTGGTTTTTATAATAAGGGTTTTTAGTTGTTTTATTAAATTGGATTGTTACATGTTGTTTTTTTATCACTGTTGTTAGCCGCCCCGAGTCTGCGGAGAGGGGCGGCATACAAATCCAATAAATAAAATAATAAATAAATGTGTGATGAATAATAATCTAAGTGTTGTGAATTGACTATCTGTAATTGGTTCTTGCTAAAACACCAGAAAACAATCTTTCTTTCAATGTTACCTTTCCTGCTTAATTATGATCTTACAATTAAGTAAAGTTACATGGTAAATTAACTTTACTTAATTTAAATACATGTTACAGGAGTTGTGTCTAATCCCTGCAACTCTGACAATTTTCTTGCTACTGTTTTGTTTAACCAATTGTCCTGACAGATAAAATTCTACAGAAGGGAAACAGCATTTGTGCCTTGCAAGTCACACATTATTTAAGGCAGAGATAGAAGACAATTGTTTGTCCCTTTGACCTTAATCTGGCCTCATTATTTTTACCCTGGATTGTGTTAAAGATAGGAGGGAAAGGGTTTGAAAAAAGAAGATTAGAAATTTGTTTTTCCTTCTTTTTTCATTTGTGACTAATGAATTCGCATCTGTGACTAATGCTAAACAAACCAAGATTCCATTTCAGTTAGAAAAAAAATAGTCTAGCATAGAGAGGAAGAGCTGTGAATTATCACAGATAAGAGTAACCATATTTTCAAATAAGATAGGCTAATTCTTTGAGCAAAGTAATCTTTTGAAATGAATAACAAATCAATCTCCCTGGGGGTTTTATTCCATGTAAAAAACATTTATGCACTTCCACCATGGCTGCACTGGAAAAGTAAACACTCTAACCTCCTGAATGTCTTCAGATATGTCAGAAAACATTTAAAAATATTTTGATGATTAATCTTCATAAAATGAATGCAACCCTCTTAACAGCATGTCAATTAACTTCAGTCACTAGGCAATCAGCTTTTGCCTGGAAATAACAAGAGCTACTCTATGATAGTGGAAAGTAAATAAAATGGTAAGGACATACCGGTACTTCTTTTGCTCAGTTTACGGTTAATAATATCTACGTGCAGAAAGATAGTTCCTGTATAATAGGCACCGAAACTCTTCTAGACATTGAGCAAATATTGATGGGAGAAAAAGGAAGAACGTACTTTGTGCTTGATATTAGAGGTGGAAATGTGTTAAGCTATGCCAAGGTTTTCAAGAGGTTATCAGAGCTCCTAGGATATGCTGTATATACTGTATGATGTCTCCTTTGAGAGTGGGGAAAATACAAAAAGGAGGAAAAAATTATTATAGAATCAGAAGTTCCTGAATGTCTTCAAAAGCTCCATTTGTTGATTTGTTTCAGAGTTCCAAGTATGATCTTGGAAGAATGGTTTCCTCATTTTCCATGTTAGTTGACTCACTGAGAAATGAAGCCACAAGTAGGGATGTGCACTAGTTTTCCTCATTTGCCAATAAATGCTTTGCTTTTTAAGAAGAAAGGATCCACTTATGGCAGGTGCCTACCAATACCTCTTAGAATTCTGAACCCCAATGTTTGCGGCAGGGCTCTGAATGTTTGGAAATGCTATGAATTCTTAGCAAATCATTGTGCTATTAACATTCCAAAAATAACAAGAATGAATGCAACCCTTAACAGTGCTGATAGTTTTTATCATTTTCCGGTATGGTAGAAGAAAGTAAATCAAGTATCACGAGTTTGTATAAGTTGTTCAGGCAACACAAGGGAGGCATCAGCACAATAGACATATTTTCTCTCTTCCACTTTCTAAAATATATCCTGCTGTTGTGATCATAAGTGCTTTCGACTACTGTACCACTCTCTACATGGGGCTACCTTTGAAAAGTGTTCAGAAACTTCAGATCGTGCAGAATGCAGCTGCGAGAACAATCATGGGCTTCCCTAGGTATGCCCATGTTGCACCAAAAATCCGCAGTCTGCATTGGTTGCCGATCAGTTTCCCGTCACAATTCAAAGTGTTGGTTATGATCTATAAAGCCCTTCATGGCATCGGACCAGAATATCTCCGGGACTGCCTTCTGCCGTAGGAATCCCAGTGACCAGTTAAGTCCCACAGAGTTGGCCTTCTCCGGGTCCCGTTGACTAAACAATGTCGTCTGGCAAGACCCTGGGAAAGAGCCTTCTCTGTGGTGGCCCCGACCCTCTGGAACCAGCTCCCCCTGGAGATTCGGATTGCCCCCACCCTCCTTGCCTTTTGTAAACTCCTTAAAACCCACCTCTGCCGTCAGGCATGGGGGAATTGAGACATCTCCCCTGGGCCTATATAGTTTATGCATGGTATGTTTGCGTGTATGTCTTGCGTTTAAATAACAGGCTTTTTGGATATTTTAATTATTAGATTTGCTATTGTATATTGTTTTTACTATTGCTGTGAGCCGCCCTGAGTCTACGGAGAGGGGCGGTATACAAATCTAATAAATGATAATAATAATAAGAATTGCATACAGTCCTCGGTTTATGAAAATCCCTTAGCAACGATTTAAAATTATGATGGACCTCACAATGACTAGTTGTGATATCTGACCCTCCTCCTCCCCAGGTGGTCACATGGTCACATTTCAGGTACTCAGCAACTGGCTCACATTTATGGTCATTCGCAACATTCCATAGTCACGTGACCATAATTTACAATGCCTTTTATTGGAAACCAGTGTTTGTTTACAGTTTCCAGCAAAACGTATCAATTGCAGACAATTTAACAACCATAGTATTCACTTAATGTCTGTGCCATTCACTTAACAACTGCCTCAAAAATGACTGTAAAATCAGGTACAATCACATTGTGACCAACTTAAGCATGATTTACAACTCATGTTGAAGATTATCTGTATGGTATGGAGGACGTACTTTGTTTCTTATATGAAGGGTTGTGTAAGTATAAAAGTGAACTTTTATGCTTACTGGATTATCTAAGAACAGAATAGTGATTCACGCCCTTACTTCTTAATTTCCAAAATTAGTTTTTGGTTTCCGTACTGTTTTTGTTAGTGCAGAGATCTTTTTAATATGAGTTTTTAAATCTTCCCTTTCTTTTTAATGTTTTAAATATATGAACTAGTATTCCTACTACTACTACTACTACTACTACTATTATTATTATTATTATTATTATTATTATTATTATTATTTATTAGATTTGTATGCCGCCCCTCTCCATAGACTCGGGGCGGCTCACAACAATAATAAAACAATGTATGACAAATCTAATATTTAAAGTAACTAAAAACCCCTTATTAAAAAGCAAAACATACACACAAACATACCATGCATAAATTGTATAGGCCTGGGGGAGGGGGATATCTCAATTCCCCCATGCCTGATGTCAGAGGTGGGTTACACATTGGGACCAACTTGTTTTTCTTTTTCTAAACAAAACAAAAAGGCACCTTTTTTTTCTTTATAAAATATAATTGACAAATGCTTTCTTGTTTTTTGTGATAACTGAATAAATTCAAGAATGACATTGAGGTTGATTGTTGAAGAAATAACATTTGGTTATGGCCATGTTTAACATCTTGTGGGATTACTGCATTTGTAAATAAAGAAATAAATATATTAACATGGGCCTTGGTTTTGAAAACAAATATAACTTGGGTTAGGTGTTGTTTTCAATAAAATTCATAAATAGATAATTTTTAGAATAGACATACTGAACTCATAAGGATTAATGTAGGCTCTCTTGATTTCAGTTTGTATACTATAAACATGACTAATCTGGATACAATCTCTAATTTCCAGTATCTATGTCTTACCTTTATATAAATAACATGACTATTTTGGCATTGTTGTTTTTTAAATGAGCAAAATTGACTACATTTGCGTAACTTTTTAATTACCTCTGTTCACTGTCTGACTAATAAGAATAGCTTCCAAAAGTTTAACCAAAAAGTTTTATAAGGATTGCTCCTCTTTTTTTCCCCTTTTAAAAGTAATGAGCTAATGCTTCCTTGGGCACTTGTATTTAGGTGATTCAGTCAGGTTGTCTCATGGAAAAGAGAGATGCTATCTCCAAGTGATGTCACTGGTTATTCTACAAAGGAAGAAGTGAGTCTGTTTTTCTCTTTGCAGCTGCTTTTAGATTTAATCGTGAGCAGTTTCGTAAAATATTGTAAGCCAACACATAGTTCTTATTGAAAGCATTAACTTGTATCCGATGGCAAAAAAATAGATTGCAACTCAAACTGTATGCATCTCCCAGTCAAAACAATACCTAAGAGTTTAACAGATAGAAACACACCAAGGTAGTCAACTTTAAGAAGGAAGTTGTGTAATTTTAGTTTGGCACCTAATTTTGGCCAGCAGAGGGTGCTCCACGAGCAGCACATACTAAAATACACACTATTTGTTACTTTTTATATATTCATAGGAATATATAAACTGTGAAACTCAGCCTTTCCATATTCTAATCTACACAGTACTTTTTTGGAAAAAAATATTCTGTTTGTTATCACTCCACAGTATCTTACTTTGGCTAGTCTGAAAATATTTTTTTACTGAGTTTTACCTTCATACAGAGGTGGTCTTTTGGCTTTTGTATCCTCATCTGTTAAAACCTTCTATACTACTGCATGCTGTTATTGTTTTGTTTTTAAAGGTGATTGTTTTATTTGGAAAGCAATTTTAATTGCTGTACATTTGGTTTATTGCCTTTGGTTAAAAAAATATTCATTTATTTGTCAACTTTATGTGTCCCTTCATCCATTTGTATGCCGCCCCAAGTCTGTGGAGAGGGGCGGCATACAAATCCAATAAATAGATAGATAGATAGATAGATAGATAGATAGATAGATAGATAGATAGATAGATAGATAGATAGATAGAACGGAAACACTGAAAATATTGCTTAAGCCAGTTTCAAAATAGTAGGTCAACTCACATAGTTTCAGGGTTACATTAAATGGGTCAATAAGATAATATGGAACTAAATAGAGTTTTGTATCCTGTAATGAGCCCAGGTTAAATAAGAATCATTCATATATATTTGCAAGGCAAACCTTTTCAATTGTTAAATGTATACAATTGCTATAATTCTGATCACATTCCAGGCTTTTCCATTTAAACTGATAGCAGGTGCTTCCATTAGACAGCTGTTGAGTCTTAGAAAAGGTGCTTCCATTGGACAGCTGTTGAGTATTACAAAAGGTCTATGTTTTCCAGGGTCAGAGACTTCCTTAGCTTTATTCAGGCTTGACTGACTGGAGAAGATTATGGAAATGGCAACTTTTAAAGAGTTAGAAAGGTCATCTAATCTGCATTTGTTCATGTTCACACATGCAGTATGCATTCTGATGGATTCTGAGAAAGGCAGATTCTGACTCAGAAGCTGAGATACTGATCTTGTGCAATCTTGAGTTTGGAATAAATTAAGTATGACTCAAAGGCATGTTCCAGAACATGTCTTCTCTTTTTCATGCATTCTTCACAAATTAAACTCTATCTTAAACCTGCTAGCAGTTTTGTCAGAAATCATCACCTTTCCCAAATTTGTTGATCTTTCCTGTAACTCGACTGCAGGAAATACGACTTTAGTAACTGAGTTGTTGATCCATGGAACTCACTACCAGACTCTGTAGTATCATAACCTAATCCACAAAACTTTACTCTTAGATTATCCACTGTTGACCTCTCCAGATTCCTAAGAGGTCAGTAAGGGGCGTGCATAAGTGCACCAGAGTGCCTTCCGTCCCCTGTCCTATTGTTTCTCTTTTACTAGTATCATGTATATAAATATTATATCTTTGTATACCACCAATACGTATGTGACAAAGCAAACAAAGAATAAAATAAAATAAACCATTTGCACTATCTTCAAACTTCAGAGTCGTAGGTATAGATAATGTATTAACTGTTCAGTTTTCACAAAATATCTGTTAATGTATGTGTGTGCTACACTTACATGAATGACATGATATGAAATGAGCTTATCAGAAGTTGCCTTAAGCAACTAAAGGGAAAAAATGGAAAATATACCAAAATGCTAGGCAACAGGAAAAATGCAGCTTTCCTCCTGCCACAGAATGTTAAAGGCTTTTCATATGCAGGTAGTCCTTTGTGATCATATTGGAAGCTGGAGTTCCCATTGCAAATCATGATGATCATAAGTCAAAGCACCACAGTGACCACTTCTGATTTTACAACTTTGTTGTTAAGTGAGTCCATCTTCAGTCCCAAAGTTAGAAACTGGCCAAAACAAATTAGTTTAAATTATGGTCAGCTGACTGCAGAATGAAGCAGCCAGCCAAAATATGAAGCAGCCAGCCAAAATATGAGCCAGTTGCCAAAAGTAGGAAATGCAGTCATGGACCATGGAGGGCTGTGAGCCCCTGGAACTCTGGAACTAGATGAGAGCAAGGCTTACTTGTAACTTTTAATATATGTCATCTATGAATTGGGATTGTTTGTTACACTCTCTAGATCAGTGTTTCCCAACCTTGGCAACTTGAAGATATCTGGACTTCAACTCCCAGAATTCCCCAGCCAGCATTCGCTGGCTGGGGAATTCTGGGAGTTGAAGTCCAAATATCTTCAAGTTGCCAAGGTTGGGAAACACTGCTCTAGATTGTTGCCCTTTCTAAATTATGAATATTAGGGAAATTGAAAACTACTTAGAAGCCGGTGTTTTCTTGATTTGCCAAATAGAAGCATGTTACAGAAACTTAGCTTCTGGCACTTAACACACAGACCCATCCTCCATCTGCTTAAGTTTTAGAGAATCAAAGCTCCATCCACATAACTTGCAGGCTTCCAGGTTTTTAGTCCTGCTTTGTGGCTCTCCTCTGTTTTTCCACTTGAGAGGATCAACACTTCCCCTATGTAATGGGGAAGTTCTTAACAACAGCAGAAAGACAACACATTGTCCTCTTTCTCATTCTGCACTTACCACCTTTTGTATATATGTGTGTGTATCTACAACTACTATGCTAAGGTATGATGAAGTTGCCTCAAAGAGTGACTAGGAAGCAATAGGGGTACAGAAGCAAGACACTGGAAAGAAAGAGAATCCTGCAGCTATGGTAGGAGATGGGCAAGGCAGGAATTCTCTGAACGGGAACTGCTTACACATAAGTAGAAAATAAAAGCAGTAAATCTCTTTTCATTGCCTTTTCTTGTAGTATCTGTGAAGTTCTGAGTCAGTTAACTGCAGAAGCTTAGCACTGGTTTAGCACTGCATCCAGAGCAACGTGGGAACTGGTGTGCAATCAAGCATAATTTCTAATATCCTAATTCATGACTTTAATTTATTGTCCTAATTTATTTCTTAACGTGTGGTCCTAGGATCCCTGGGATTTTCTTAAGGGATGGAGTTTCCTCAAAATCAAAATTATTTCCCAGTATGTTTTTTTTAAATAGCACATTATTAAAATCCCATCAAATGATTGTGAGGAATGTTTGTGAAAACAAATGCATCAATTTTAATTTTTACTAAGATAAATATCAGTAAACGTAACATGCAAACAAAGGCTCTTTCAGGGTCCTTCATAATTTTTAAAAGAGGAGAATGGTCCTGAAAGAAAATGTTTAAGAAACATGGTTCTAATTTTACAAATGTCTGATGAACTGCAACTTATTAAGTGCTCCCTTTTGCAAATAAGACATCAAGCATCATTAAAATGGCCTAGTTTTATGATAACCAAAGGTTTCGATTTTCATGGGAAACTTTGAAACAAAAACAGAACAAACAACATCCATTACATGTAATAATTTTTTGACTTTTCTTTCTTTTTCTTTTAAGAAAAAACTTGAGACATTGAAATTCCTCTTGTTCATTTACCTCACAAGCCTATTTTGCTTTCCATAACACTATGAAAAAAACCAATAGTAGGGATGGTAAAAGAAATGGTCATTTTACTCTCTAATAAATACAGAGGTAGTTGTTGACTTACTCTCACAATTGAGCCCTACATTTCTGTTGCTAAGTGAGACAGTTGTTAAGTGAGTTTTGTCCCCTTTTTGATCTTTCTTGCCACAGTTGTTAAGTGAATTACTATAGTTCTTAAGTTGGTGGTTAAGTACCATATTTTGTGGAGTATAAGATGCACAGGAGTATAAGAGGCACATTAGTTTTGGGGGAGAAAATAGAGGGGGGGGTCTGCCTACCAGGTGTTCATGTGGCAAGCATCCCTAGTTTGGTTAGGTTCAGCACATAATTTTATCCCATGCTTAGGGCTTAAAAAAAACTGATTTGGAGCAAGTAGCAATTTTAAAAAGCCTGCAAAGACTTAGGGCTGGAAAAAACATTATTTTGAAAGAGTAACAATGAAAAAGCCTGCAAGCCAGTAAGAGCTGGGAAAATCATTAGCTCCTCGTTATGGCTGGAAAAAAAAGCCTCGAAAATCCACATTCGTAGTATAAGACAAACCCATATTTTCAGTCTCTTGGAGAGGAATAAGGTGCATCTTATAGTCTGAAAAATATGGTAAAATCTGGCTTCCCTATTGACCTTTCTTGTCAGAAGATTTCAAAAGGGGATCACATCATCCCAGGGGACACTGCGACTGCCATAAATATGAGTAAGGTTCCAAGCAATCAAATTTTGATCACATGGCCACAGGGATGCTGCAACAGCCATAAATGTCATTTGGCGGGTCCCAAGGGAAGAGCCTTCTCTGTGGTGACCCCGACCCTCTGGAACCAGCTCCCCCCTGAGATTAGAACTGCCCCCACCCTCCTTGCCTTTCGTAAACTCCTTAAAACCCACCTCTGCCGTCAGGCATGGAGGAATTGAGACATCTCCCCCGGGCCTATACAATTCATGTATGGTATGTTTGTGTGTATGTCTGCTTTAATAACGGGTTTTTTAAAATGTTTTTAAATTATTAGATTTGTCTTGAATTGTTTTCCTGTTGTTGTGAGCCGCCCCGAGTCTACGGAGAGGGACGGCATACAAATCAAATGAATGAATGAATAAATAAATGTATACATAAATACATACATACATAAATGAAAAATAGTTATAATGCAGTTTTTTCAGTGCCTTGTAACCTTGAACGGTAACTAAATGAATGATTGTAAGTTAAAAGATTAGATTTAGATTTATTGGATTTATATGCCGCCCCTCTCCGCAAACTCGGGGCGGCTGTAAATGTAAACTTCATTTGTATCAGAACTGAAAGCAACGCTAATTTTGATTTTTTTTATTCTCCCCTTCTTGCCCAAAATATTTGCGGAAGAAGGTTTATTTTAAAAAGTACTTTATGGGTTGCTTCCTGATCTCTATTTATCAGTGTGCGTATCATGAAAGGATGACAATTGTTAGCTTTCAAAGGAGGGTCAACAAATTTGGGATTACTCATGAGAAATTCTGCCAAAAGCAGACCTATGTTCATTGTTTTTTTCTTGCCTCTCTCACTCTGACATTTGAAATGTCTTTGGAGAGGGGCAGCATACAAATCTAATAGGTAATAATAATAATAATAATAATAATTATTATTATTATTATTATTATTATTATTATTATTATTATGTCAGTACAACACAGCAAACGAGATCACTATGCTGGATTTCGTATTTCATCACCAGTCGGGCGCTTCCCAAGCACCTAGGACTGCGTGATGTAGCGGCGAATTATGTTTGCCGATCCCAGTAAAGCAGCCTTTTGTAATTGACAGATGGAGATTTTGTCAATTCCGATGGTTTTCAAATGTCCGCTGAGATCCTTTGGTACTGCGTCCAGCGTGCCAAGTACCATTGGGACCACTTTCACTGGCTTATGCCAGAGTCGTTGCAGCTCGATTTTTAGATCTTCGTATTTCACTTCTCTAGCTGCTTCTCCTCAATTCTGCTGTCTCCTGGGATTGCGATGTCGATGATCCATACTTTCTTTTTCTCCACGATCACAATGTCTGGTATGTTATGCTTCAGAATTCGGTCAGTCTGAAGTCGGAAGTCCCACAGTAGTTTTGCTTGTTCATTTTCGACCACTTTTTCGGGCTTATGATCCCACCAGTTCTTTGCCACTGGTAAATGGTAGTTCCGGCACAAGTTCCAGTGGATCATCTGTGCCACAGCATCGTGTCTCAGATGATCATTATCATTATCATTATCATTATCATCATTATTATTATATACTGTAGCTTAAAGCAGTGTTGCTCTTTCTGAAGCACAGTCTTTCTGAATGAAAACAGAACTGAGAGACAATTGACTTTTAGACTGAAAGACAACCAGTTTGATTGTGTAACTGTGAGATTTGCTCATCTTCACACTTCTGCTTCTGTGTTAATTACAGATTATATCATGACTTTTAAATAACTGAAAGCATGGAGCAATGATTCACAAAGAAAAGCAATAGAGGCCTTGTCTGAAAACACATAATTCTCCCTCATGGTGAATATAGCAGCCATGCACGGATTAATCTTGCCTGATTGGTGATTGGACTGAGCCCGTCAAAACTTCTTTATGTTGCTGATTTCCTTCCTGTCTCCAGTTTCGTTTTCTCGGTCGCTCAGCGAGGATCGTTGTGCTACAGCCCTCCTTTGTTGAAGTGTATTGTTGGAAAATATTGCAGGAGAAAAGAGGTTTTGCTGTGAATCTTCTTCCCTATGTGAGTTTGTTCTAGTATGAAGAGTCTCGATGGTGCAGTGGTTAGAGTGCAATACTGCAAGCTACTTATGCTGATCACCGGCTGCCGGCAGTTTGGCAGATGGAATCTCAGTAGGCTCAAGGTTGACTCAGCCTTCCATCCTTCCAAGGTTGGTAAAATGAGGACCCAGATTGCTGGGGGCAATATGCTTGCTCTCTGTAAACTGCTTAGAGAGGGCTGTAAAGCACTGCAAAGCGGTATATAAGTCTAAAATGCTATTGCTAAGTTAGTAGGGAGTCAGCTGGAGGTTGGGTGGCTCCTCAGTCCTCCAAAAGCTGATCCTCCTCTTCTTAATCAGCCCCTGGGGACTCCCAGGGCTTTCCACTACCCACCTAAGGTCTCCCCCTTCCTCATTTGGCAAGGTCTATCAATAATTTCCTCAGCAGCTTTTCTCGGCAGGCGGGCAAAGTCATGCCTGCCATTTTGGATTTTGCTGATCCACCGAGCAGCAATAAAACAAGTTGTAACAGTTGGGCCTAGTATTCTGCGGATTCCCCTCGCTATCTCAGTTTATTTGCTGTCAGAAACATCCTTGACTAAAGCTCAATTACAGTGAGTGAATTTTACAGACAAATGGAACCTTGTGCAGCCATAATACCGCCTCCATTACTGGCCTCCGGCCTCCCTCTTCCCCCCTGTCTCTGACCATGATGCTCGAGCAGACATTAATCTCTCCATTTGGGACTGCAGCGAAAGCTAGTGGCCTCAGTAACAGTGAATTACTCATCATTATACTGGGCTTATTACAGCTGCCAGACACCGCAATGGAGTTGCGCGCTCCCAGGCTGGGGCACAGCACCAATATATTTTAAGGCCACACCCCAGGGCATGGCACATAAATTAAATACCAATGAAAACTAAGATTTCAAGCCTTAATTTGCTATGCACCTAGGACACAACTCGAAACACAAGCGCACAGCAATCTGATTAGGAATAATTCATTGCCCAAATAGCCCTTACTTCTAATTGTGCTATACGGAGCCAACAAGCCTTGCATATCCCAGTGGTGAGATGGAAAGGCCTAGAAACTCACAGGAAAGTCAAGACTCTGCCAGGAGAGATGAAGTCTCTAAGCCTTCCTCCAAAAGGCATCCTTCTAAGGACAATAGGGCAATAAAGACGGCTGAAAAATGCTGGCACAAAATTTGTAGAAAAGCAGCAGCCAAGTGTAAGAATACAGCTTCTTCCATGCCATCAGAGATATCAGACTGGTTTAGAATCCATACCCCTTAATTCAGACTCCCACTTGTGGGGTCCTAGGATAGATTTCCTCCCCCTGAAAAAATCAGGATCTAAACAAACTCCTAAAGAAACCTCATGGGGGCCTACAGCAACTCAAGGGCAGCTCAAGAGTCGAATCCCACGTTCTCCGAGGACATAGGGCACTAGTGGCAGAAGCTATCCAACAAAGCATTGCAATGGGCATCCAGAAAACCCGACAACAGAACAACTGGTACCATGCTACCAGTTCTACCATGTAATGGCTGCTATATCCACCATTGTAGAAGAGGTGTATCAGGTAGGACCAACGTCCCTTCTATACCTCTGATTTGGGTGGGACTGATTAATTATTTATTTATTTTATTTATTTATTGGATTTGTATGCCGCCCCTCTCCGCAGACTTGGGGCGGCTAACAACAGTAATAAAAACAGCATGTAACAATCCAATACTAAAACAACTAAAAAACCCTTATTATAAAACCAAACATACATACATACCATGCATAAAATTGTAAAGGCCTTTGGGGAAAGAGTATCTCAGTTCCCCCATGCCTGGCGACAGAGGTGGGTTTTAAGAAGCTTACGAAAAGCAAGGAGGGTGGGGGCAATTCTAATCTCTGGGGGGAGTTGGTTCCAGAGGGCCGGGGCCACCACAGAAAAGGCTCTTCCCCTGGGTTCCGCCAAACAACATTGTTTAGTTGATGGGAACCGGAGAAGGCCCACTCTGTGGGACCTAACTGGTCACTGGGATTCGTGCAGTTAGTTTGATACACCTAATAAGAGAAAAACACCATTCCTGACTTAGCGAATCATGTCAAGATGTGGAAGGCAGCTTCCTTTGCTGAGCTCTAATACTTTGAGCTCATAGAAAGTTTGTTGGGGGTGGTGGTTTGTCACAAAGACTTCACACAACTAACAGGTTTAAATATTTAGGAGTAGGTAGAAGGTAGAAAGGAGGGATCCTTATCAATAAAGGCTGAATGTAGCTATTGTTCTCAGGAAATGTTGCATGTTAGCAACATATTTAAGGGAGTGTTATAATAATCAAGAGCTTTAAACATCTGCCAGTTATACGCAATATGCCTGCATTTGTATTTGAAAAATAAACCAGAATTTTGGTTTGTTATTCATTATGTGCTTGTTTGTACATTCAGCTATTTTTCTCCTTGGCTTGCCTTGCAGATAGTAATTGCTAATCTAATGAAGAGTCAAAAGCTTTATATATTGCCTAAAGTGGGAATCCTGCTTTATTGGGTATGTTAAGAGTCATAATTGCTTTTATACTCAGCTTGTTTGGACAGAAGCAGAAGACTTGCCTGCATGGGTACAAGCTCATACATGGCAAGCCAATACCATGCTTTGAAATCTGCAAAATCCTATTGACCAGCATACAATGACCTTACTGTAATATTTTCCTATACAGTATTCGTAGTTTTAAATCTGATGCCTTTCAATTTAAGGAAGATTTATTTGCAACTAATTTTACTTTCTAGTTTTCTCACAGAAATACTGCAGAAAGAATTTTACAATATTTTATAATAAATATGAGATGACCGATTCGTTTTTTCAAAGTAGGGTTGGCAAGTAAGCTTCTATATGATTGATTTAATGCTATTCAATTAACATTAATGTAACTTGCCAGTGATAAATCAATTACATTTCTTTTCTGAATCTTCCTTTTTTTTTACATAACTCAAAAGATCTGTTTTAATTGATTGGTAAATGAATTTTTTTCTTTATTAAATTGCAATATGAGTTTAAAAGCATTAGACATTTTAGCAGGCGATTAAGATGGCATTATGTTATAATCTCTTAACTTAATAACTCTAAGTTGAAAGATATCAATACATTTTGAAATGATTACAAAATATATAGGAAAACATTACATAATTAATTCCAAAAGAAGAGTATTTATGTACCTCACAGTTTAACTGTGAAATTCTTTGTTCTCTCTAAGCTTCATTATTTGTTTATACATATTTAATTATCCATCAAATAACACCTCTTTGAGAGAGCTGGGTACTTCAGAAATGTAAAAAGTAAAAAATAAATACATGAATAACATCAATGCTAGTGAGCATGGGGAGTCTTCGGAGAGGGGCAGCATACAAATCTAATAATTAATTAATAATTGTTATTTCTCCTAGTTTATAAGTATAGAAGTTTCTCCTGCCAGTTTGTCTTCCCTGCATATCCTAAGTCAATCTGGATATACCTGATTGAACATGTGCTGAATGTAAAGGAGAAAGGGCTAATTATGAAAACATTACAAATGTTTTTAACAATCTGTAAAGAAAAGAAATGTTATGAAGAATGAATCTATATATTTTTATTTATTTATTTATTTATTTATTTATTTTATTCGATTTTTATGCCGCCCTTCTCCTTAGACTCAGGGCGGCTTACAACATGTTAGCAATAGCACTTTTTTAACAGAGCTAGGCTATTGCCCCCACAATCCGGGTCCTCATTTTACCCACCTCGGAAGGATGGAAGGCTGAGTCAACCTTGAGCTGGTGATGAGATTTGGACCGCTGACCTTCAGATCTACAAGTCAGCTTCAGTGGCCTGCAGTACAGCACTCTACCTGCTGTGCCACCCCGGCTCATTTTCCCTTCTGTTCGATTGTGTCGAATTCTGAGAGTCTGAATGGACAAGTCCTTGAAGATTTTTCAGAAGTGGTTTGTCATTGCCTCCTTCCTAGGGCTGAGAGAAAGTGACTGGCCCAAGGCTACTCAGGCGGTTTTGTGATTATTTGTTTGTTTGTTTGTTTGATGGATTTTTTTATGCCGCCCACTCCCTATGGCAGTGATGGCTAACCTATGGCATGGGTGCCACAGGTGGCACGTGGAGCCATATCTGCTGGCACACAAGCCATTGCCCTAGCTCAGCTCCAACGTGCATGTGTGTGCCGGCCAGCTGATTTTCGGCTCACACAGAGACTATGGGAGGACATTTTCGGCTTACAGAAGGCTTTTAGGGGAATGGGGGAAGGCATTTTTGCCCTCTCCAGGCTCCAGAGAAGCCTCTAGAGCCTGGAGAGGATGAAAAACGGACCTACCAGACCCACCAGAAGTTGGGAAAAAGGCCATTTCTGGCCTCCAGAGGACCTCCAGGGGTAGGGAAAGGCCATTTTCACCTTGCATTGTATTATGGGTGTGGGCACTCGCACATGTGCAATTGACTGCACGCACTCACTTTCGGCACTCATGGGAAAAATAGTTCACCATCACTGCCCTAGGGACTCTGGGCAGACTAAAGTCTGTCTGTATGTCTGTTTTTTAAATAAGGGGGTTTTTAGAGACTTTTAAATATTAGATTTGTGATATATTGTTTGTATTACTGTTGTGAGCTGCCCTGAGTCTTCGGAGAGGGGCGGCATACAAATTTAATAAATAATAATAAATAATAATAATAATAATAATAATAATAATAATATAATAATAATAATAATAATAATAATAATAATAATAATAATAATAATAATAAAGCAAGACTAAAACTCAGAGTCTCCTGGTATCTAGCCTGATACATTAACAACTACAAAAAAGCTGTTTGTCTACAGGGGAATGCATAGATAGATAAACATACAAAATTTAGAATTAGTGTGAAAATTAGCAAAAAAATGTAGAATTAGTGTGAAAATCAGAGTAAAGTGATGGATGACTGAGAAATATTTATATTGGAGGCAAATTAGTACAAGTGAACAGATATTGGAAATGAAACAATACCCGTGGGAAATTTGCATTGCTTATAAAATGGTATGTGAATGCTATCCCATTATCATGAAGCCAGTATTATCCCGCTGGACCCCAACATCAGTTTAGACCTAGCCAAGAAACTTTTAGGTGGTGACTATGGCAACGAAGATTCTTGTTTCCATCTGAAGCCAGCTCAAGTGTGGTAGTCTGTCTGGTGGTAGGGAAAACAGCTGTGCAACACGAGGAAGTTGCTTGACTGTAGTAATCCTGTTTGGCAGGTCAAGGGTGATCCCTTGCCTGCCGGGATTTGTGCAATGCCGTGGGCTAGGAAAGCACTCTTCTAATAAACCCCAGATGTTTCTGCTCTTTCTACTCTGTATGTTCTACTTAAGCTTGAAAATAAATCCAAAAACAGGATCAGCAGAAGGGAGAAGATATTTGCTATAAGTTCTGAATAATTTCCCTTTTGATATTAGCTCTCTTTAAAAAGAAATGTTTCAGTGCATTTTATAAAGGCAGCCTTTCTCCAAAATGAGACATTCCCTTTAGATTTCAAGTGAACACAGGACTACTGCCAGATGCTCTACCTGGGGTTGTCCTTGAAGAGCATCCAGAAGCTGCAGTTGCAGGCAGTTACGAGTACCCCTTGACTTGTGTGTGTTAACATTTCTGCCCCGTGAGTGGCATTGTTTGCATTAAGTATGCTTTTGGATCAGTGGTGGGTTACTGCCGGTTTGGACCGGTTCTATAGAGATTGAGTAAAGAGATTGAGTAAAGATTAAAAAGAAAAAAGGGGGGATTAGAAGTAACACTACCAGGGCCGCCGATAGGGCGGTACTACTGGTAGTGGCGTCAGGGGCCCGGCCAAATTGACAAATAGGGGGGGCCCGGATGGTTTTGCCGGCCCCCTGGCGCCCGCAGTAATTTGTGCCCAGTGAGCAGCACCGACGCCGAGCTCCAGCTCCTCGCTCGCAAAGGCGCAGTACCGGCCCTCTCTTGGAGCACGCGGCGAAGGTAGGAGCCCCTTCGGGGTGGCGGCATTGGGGAACGAGGCTTGGGCGGCTGGGGCGTTCCCTGTAGCTGTAGGCTGCGCACACCTTAGCCAGCGCACCCCAAAATGCCCCCCGCGGCCCCGCACACCCTTTTCCAAGGGCACGCACGCCGCGGCCGCCCCCAGCCCCCCCCGCTCTTCTAGCCCCCTCGCGCCCCTGGCTACTCGCGCTGCCCCCCACATGCCCGCCCGCCCACCTGATCCACCTCTCTTTCTCCTCCGCCAGCCAAGGTTTTTCTTGCCGAAAAAAAAAGAAAGAAAACCTTTGCCGGCTTTTTTTTTTCTTAATTTGAATGTTCCGGGCGGGCTGGCAGGGACATTGAAAATCACTTTCGCCAGTGTCCGGAGAACGAGAGAGAGAGAGAGCGACAGAGCAAGATAGAGAGAAAGTTAGAAAGAGAGAGAGAGAGAAAGAGGGGGGAGAGTAAGAGATAGCAAGAGAGAGAGAACGAGAGAGAGAAAGAGTGAGAGAAAGAAAACAAGAGAGAGAAAGTGAGAAAAAGAGAGAGAGAGCAAGAGGGGAGAGATAGAGAAAGAGGGGGAGGAGAGAGAAAGAGAAAGAAAGAGAGAAAGAAAGAAAGCGATGAGAGGGGAAGGAAGAGAGTGAGAGAGAGGAAGAAAGCAAGATAGAGAAAGAGGAAGGGAGAGAGAAGAAGAAAGCAAGATAGAGAAAGAGAAAGAAAGAAAGAAAGAGATGAGAGAGGAAGGAAGAGAGTGAGAGAGGGCTGTGTTTGACCTCAGAGGGCCGGGGGAGGGCTTGCCCAGGGTGTGTGGCCATGGTGGGCATGGCACGGGATTTGGGGGAAGTAGTTTTAAAATGGCGGGGGGAGCAGACACTTAGGCTGTATGGGGCCCCAAAATTCCTGATGGTGGCCCTGAACACTACTAACCCAGGTGATGAGAATAGCAGGGAGATAGGACTGATAAAGGATATGCATCTAAGAAAAATTTTAATGTAAGATTGAAATAAGAATACGCTAATGAAGATTTCAGCAAAACTATAAGTAGTCTTGGCTGACGAATGTTATGTATGGTTGTTGTCAGAGTGGGTATGATTGATTTTTAATATAATTGGGGATTTTAGACTAATTTACTTAGTAAATTAGATTGATTTTTAATTAATTGGATTTAGCTTACTGTATTATATTGCTTCTTTTTATAAGTTGTAAGTGGCCCTGAGTCCTTGGAGAAGGGCAGCATATAAATCCGGTAGGTAGGTAGGAAGGAAGGAAGGAAGGAAGGAAGGAAGGAAGGAAGGAAGAAAGAAAGAAAGAAAGAAAGAAAGAAAGAAAGAAAGAAAGAAAGAAAGAAAGAAGCTTTCAGTCTGCCTTAATAAATAATTGTTAGAACTAGAGATATTTCACTCAGGAAGGGTAAAGAAAGAAGGAGAGGAAATATGAAGGAAGGAAGGAAGGAAGGAAGGAAGGAAGGAAGGAAGGAAGGAGATAGAGGGTGGGGAGGGTGGAGAAGGAAGGGGGAGAGAAAGTTAAAGAAAGTAGATGGGAGAGGGAAAGAGGAAGGAGAGGTGAGTGAAAAGATAATGGAAGTTCAGATTGGTAGACACTGATAGTAATGATATAAATTGAATCCAAAGTAAGGTATTTTCAGTGATATTTTACTATGTTTTGTTTATGGTGATGTAACTATTTGATGCATGGAGGAGAAAAAAAATTAAAAAACTCTATACCTACTAAAACTTGTGTAAGCCACTATTTATTCATGCATAAGAGATGCCCCATTTTGAGGAACTGGAGCTTCCAAAATATTTTGAAACTACTATCAATGTTGCCTTTTTCAAAATCAAGATTCTAACTTTTATCTCAATTCAACATTATTTTATCCATTTTCTCTCTAAACCATGGATTATAATTATTTTATAAAGTAAGTACTTTAAGGTACGTTAAGAATACATAGTAGTTAATGAGTATTACATCATATATCTGGTAATAATTCAAAATAGTTCTGAATTTATTTTGTTTTTATGTATTTATTTCACCATCAGAAATAAATGTTTTTACTTCACTTAATGTTTTTAAGGTTCCTTTACATTTTATTGCCAGTTATCTGTTTGCAGTATTCATCATTCTGGGTTTATTTAAGAGTACTCTGCTTTATACTGTAGGCTGGCTACACTAGCCTACTGTATAGTGTATGGATTGTATTGTATTGGGGTATCTTGCTTGGGAAATGCTTAGGGTAGAAGTGTCTTAAGATTAGGGGTGTAATTACTCAACACAATTCTTATTGAAGATGTGTCAATAAAGAGGTCAAGAGGCAGCTAACATACTTTATTTGAATATTTTCCTCTCAGAGGGTAGTGGTTTTGCAGCCGGAGGACTTAGTAAAATGCCTTTGTATTCCTTCAAGTTGATATACAGTGGTGTCAGATTCTTGAGACTGTCAACTTAGGCTGTCATCACGATCTGGATAGACTGCAGTGTACTTTGCTTATGACTGCTTTTAAAGGTTAGTCCAAAATTGCAGATGGTCCAAAATGTATTAGCTGCATAACAAACAGTGTGTGCTTGTGTTCCAGAGCCTGCATTAAGTGTCATTAAGTTTCTGGATGCAAGTTAAAAGTTCCGATTTTGACTTGTAAAGTCCTAAGTAGTTTGGCACTGCTATACCTTTGGAATGTTCTCCTTCAGCGGGAATTGACAAACCTAATACCGAAGAAAAATTGACTATAATCTTCCTTAATGGATATTGGGTGGTCTGAAGACAGGACGATTCCTTTTCTGAGATAGTCCCCCACATTATGAAACAGCCCTTTTCATGAAATCAGATTCGCTCTGATTTCACTTCCGTTAGTAACAAGATTATTAAGTGAATCTGTTTTCCCCATTTATTGTCAGAAGGTTGCAAAAGTGGATCACGTGATTCCAGGATCATTGTAAATGTGATTCAGCTGTCAAGCCTCTGAATTTTGGTCATGTGACCATGGGGATGTTGCAACAGTTGTAAGTGTGCGAAAATAGTCATAAGTCACTTTTTTCAGTGCCGTTGTAACTTTGAATGGTCACTAAATGAACTGTTGTATGTCATGGACTAGCTGTACTTAAGAGGTATTAGAAGTAGTATATATGTTTTCTAATAAAGAGTGTCTCTTGAATTCCTTTTACTTCCTAAGCACTTTGTTTATGATTTTCAGAAGCATACTCCAAGATGAAGTTTCTTAAATGAGGCGTAGCACAAAACCCCCACAACACAGTGTTCCCATAGTTCATTGCTGCTAATTAAGTTAATAGTGCTAGAGTAGTTGTGTTAGCATCAAATACAGTACTGCCAGAGAAATGGTCAACATACTCATTTTAGCAAGGTATTTATTTTAATTTAATCAATTGCTGTTTCATTGGACTGTTGACAATTTTCCCTCTAGAAGTCATGTGTAACGTGTATTAGCAAGCTAAAAGAGAACATTAGATCTCATCTAGAAAAGTGTTGCTAGAATATATTAATTATAAGGTAATACAAAACTATGATTTTCTTCAAAAGCAAGAAATGGGAAAGAAGCATTTTCCTTACAGTGATTGTAGTGATTGTTTGCATCGGCCATGTGAAAATTCTGGCAAAATTCAAAAAGTAATACTATAGATAGTACAGGAATTAATGATAATTACTGAACCTGGAACTATAATTAACCCATAATTGTTAAGTGAATCACCATATGTATGCCCAGTTTTGCAACCTGTTTTGCAATGGTGGTTAATGCTGCAGTCATTATATGAATTCAATATCTCCAATAGGCATTTTTTTATTGCTAAATGAAGAATATACGAAGTTCTTCATGGATAGAACTTTGCTTCATTTCCTACTATATCACTGTTACTGTAAAATCCTAATTCTGTCATTCATCATTGCAAATTTGTAAGGAATGGTTGAAAAATTACAAGTATACGTATGTTAAAATTCCTTTGTATCATGGGGTCCTAGTTAATAGCAGCTAGTATTTTCTGTTAAATGGATCTCCAATAATAAACAGTTCTCATAATTTGGAGATGCTATACTTAATGCTAATATAAATTGATCAGGGACTTCATATTTTGACAATTGTACTCTATAGCTTTTTCAACATTAAACATTAACTTTAGACATTTTCAGACCGATGAATTATACCTTGGCATATTCATTCATATTATTAATTTGCACATTAAAGTCTGACAATCAACAGTATTTGATTATGTAAAGTACATGATAAATTCAAGAACTTTTGACATATGTGCCTAATTCTGAGAAGTGACGATAACTTTTATAGTTCAGAGAGATGGATAAAACTCAATTAGCTATCTATTATGACTTTTTAGTGTCCTGGACTACTAACTAATGTGATTGTTATACACTATCCAGAGTTGTTTCTTATGAGATGGGCAGTTGTATAAATAGGATGGATGGATGGATGGATGGATGGAGAGAGAGAGAGATGATTGGTGGAGGGATGGAGGGATGGATGATAGATTGATAAATGATTGATAGATGGATGGATGATGCAGTAGATCGACGGATGATGGATGGATTTTTATGCGTGCTAAATTAGATGAACATTGACTTCCGGGTACAATTCAAAGTGCTAATTGTTACCTTTAGGTTTCTTGTGGCATAGAACCAGGCAACCTGTGAGACTGGATTTTATCCATTGTTTTGGCCTACCCATTATACTGGGGCAGAATGGATAAGCTCTAAGTCCTTTCTGTTAAATATTGTCAACTTGTGGGTCCAAGGAAGCATGCTCTCTCTTTGGCGGCTTCTGGCCTCTGAAATTCCATCCCTCCCACCCCCTCATGATACAAACCCTCTTTTCTGGTGTTCCCAAAGCCCTTAAAGCCTGTCTTTGGTCTCAAGCCTCAGAATTAATGTCTACTGGAAGAGGATTTATATAACATTAAGCCAAAATCAAATCACATTATGGTGATTCTTATTTTTTAAAAACAAGGCAATTGTACACTTGGTAAGTTCTGTAAACAACTGAAAGAGAAACAACACAGGAAATCTATAATAACAATTTGCCACTTCCATTATCAAATCAATTAGTTCCAATTATTGATTCTCCAAATATATACATGAATATTTAACATAATCCATAATCTATTGAATTATTTGCCCTTGTCCATTAAATTTAGCATAAATTGCAACTCTGCTCCATCTTTTAAATATACGTCTGCTAATACTAGAAGCATGTCTTGTAAATTCAAGTTTGGGACATTAGCCTGAAGATAAGGTCTCCCTTTCTCCATAGTAGGTGGAGCTATCATCCAGGGGGGGTTGACCTTGTCTGTCAGCCAATGGGGACTGAGTTTGTTTTAATGTCAATTCTGTCTCTGTCTCCATGGCCCACTTTTGACTCAGTCCTTGCACCTGACAGGGCATGTGGTCAGTGTCTTGGATCATAGTTCCATTTACTATTGTAGTGACAGCTATCCTTCTGATCTGGCAATTCTCTGACGTCTATTCTCTGACATCCTGTACCATCGTTAGTGTTATATCCTCCCCCATATCTGATGAAAAATAATAATAATTTAAAACAACTTACCTTCTCAAGCAATAGGGAAATTTCACAAGAGGGAAAGCATGCAACATGTAAGAAAGCATGTTTGAGCATCCTCATATTAATTGGAGGAGGGCTGATGGTAACAGTTAGAAAATATCATATTGCAAAGTTGTCCCATTAAGAAACTCATGTAGAATAAGAGTAAAAATAACCAATGTACTTGAGGATGTGCATGAGTACAAAATCCTTATGAAAATAAATTAACATTCATGTTTTTCAATTGTGTAAAGTACCGGTACATACTTCTAAACTATGTATTTGATGCACCTTTTTGCAAACTTACTACCTAAGTATAAACTAGGATTTACAATGTACTGTATATGTTTTGAGGCAGATAGGTAGAAATAGATAAAAACATAGTTTACAATCCCAAAAAGCACATTATCCAGCCACATCAATTTGTGGTATTTAATAAACTGAGGGTGTTATGCAATCTTAGTGTAATCAAAAGCTTCCATGGACAAATTGTTTTAATTTCCAAAATGTTTAGGTTTCATCATTTGTTTCATAGTTCAAAGGCTCTATAAATTTTTTTGGCAATTGCCCACACCCATAATACAATGCCCTCCCCAGCGGATGAGCACAACCCCTGTGCTGCCCCACACACATGCATACAATCCCGACACACATGTACACAACCTCCTCACATTGCCACCCTCCCGTGCATGTGCACAGGCCTCATTGAAGCTTTCAAAATGCAGCCGTGCGAGCGGTTTTGGGCCTGACAAGACATGCCCTTATTTCATCATCACTCTGCAGACTGGATTGGTTACTGATCTGTTTCCAGACACAATTCAAAATGTTGGTTATTACCTATAATCATGGTATAGAACCAGATTACCTCCGAGACCACCTTCTGCCGCACAAATCCCAGCATCCGGTGAGGTCCCACAGAGTTGGTCTCCTTAGGGTCCCGTCAACCAAACAATGCTGGCTGGTGGGACCCAGGGGAAGAGCCTTCTCTGTGGGGGGGCCGGCCCTCTGGAATCAACTCCCCCCGGAGATTCGCACTGCCCCCACTCTCCTTGCTTTCTGAAAGAGTTTAAAAACTCATCTTTGCTGCCAGGCCTGCAGTTTTTAAATCTTCCCCCTGACCAATGAATGTTTTTAGTATGATTGTTGAATGAATGCTTATGATAGCTTTTAAATTAGAATTTTTTATAGAATTTTAAAAAATGTATTATTAGTTGGATTGCTTATTATTGTTTTTCGGTTTTTGTATATTCTGTGAGCCGCCCCAAGTCCCTGGAGAGGGGCGGCATACAAAACCAATTAAATCTTAAATCTGTTGGGCTGTTTTTCACTGTCCCTAGGCTTCAGGAGGCTTTCCTGAAGCCTGGGGAGAGCAAAAACAGCCAAAAATAGTTTCTACACAGCAGGCAATTGCTGAGCCATCAAACCACACCCAGCCACCAGTATTTATAGAAGGAAGGCAGCTCAGGTCTCGCAGTGTTCACCTTAGAACAAGGACAGAAACACCAGCCTGAAGATGATGAGTGTGACCTCGTCGAAACGTCGCCAGAAATTTCCAAATCCTACACGGGAAGAAACCCGAATATACCAAGACCGTCATATATATACAGTAATACCTCATCTTACGAACTTAATTGGTTCCAGGACGAGGTTCGTAAGGTGAAAAGTTCGTAAGATGAAACAATGTTTCCCATAGGAATCAATGGAAAAGCCAATAATGCGTGCAAGCCGATTAGGAAAATCCAAAACATTAAGGCTTAAAAAAAAAAAAGCTGCCGGCAGACGAAGCTGAGGCGAACGGAGTGGGGGGAGGGAAACCCATGGAGATCCAGAGGGGAGAATGGGGCAGGACAGAGTGGAGAAAAACGGAGGAAACCCATGGAGATCCAGAGGGGAGAATGGGGCAGGACAGAGTGGAGAAAAACGGAGGAAACCCATGGAGATCCAGAGGGGAGAATGGGGCAGGACAGGGTGGGAAAAAACGGGAGGAACTCAAGTCTGGAGGTGGGGCATCCCAGCGGCCGGCAGCAGGTTCGTAAGGTGAAAAAAGTTCATAAGAAAAGGCAAAAAAATTCCGAACCCTGGGTTCGTATCTTGAAAAGTTCGTATGACGAGGGGTTCGTATCATGAGGTACCACTGTATATATAATCTTGGCTCTCTTTGGCATGAGAAGAGAAAATACTATAGACATTCAAATTATGTTACTATACCCTGTATATCAATAATACAAGTTGCAAACTTTCTTATAGAGTCAGCTGTACTTCAAAGGTGTGCTTCCCATTTTGGCCTACTGGATCCCAAGGAATGTGCTATTCAGTTGCACACACCTTACCTCTTTACACAATTTGGCAGCTGATGTGTCTATTTTATATATGGATTTCCCCCTTTGGCAAGTAGGGAGATTTGGAGCTTTCCATTCAAGTTTTTCCTAAAAGGAAAATGAAGTAAAACCATTAAACATACTTCCTGCTTTTCATTTAAATCTGCCAGTGCACTGCATTCACCCTGCACAATAAGTCATAAACAAGTTATGCAACACAGTGAGAGAGAGGGAGAGAGGTAATTGGGCTGGTATTCCAGCTTGGCTTTTTATATCATGGAAATATCTGTAATCAAAGGCTGTTTATTTTATTACAAAATGTAACATATAAAGTGTTCCCTCTTTGAAAGGAGAAACTAGATCTTGAAAGATATTCCTCTAAGTTTCAGAACTGGAGAATAGTGTAAATAAAACAGGCCTATTACTGAAAAAGATAGACTCTTTTTGAACAACAAATTTTATTGTACTGACACAGCTTGCCTTTATTGGTGCTTGGCTCTATATTAGAGCATGATCTGAAGGATCATGAAGCAACAATTTTTCTAACACTGCTGTGATATTTTTTTCTTCTGTAGCAGACCTCTGGAACTGCTAAATATGTTGCCTGAATTTTCCATTAGAAAAGAAATGCAAGATGTAAATTTAGTGGTTTCTGTCCATTGGTGCCATTTCAATAGTAGGCAACAACAGCATCAAATTCCTATAATTAACCTTTAAAAAGTTGCACGAATGATTTATCTAAATGCAAGAACATTTACTAAATTCCAAATGTTTATAGGTTAATATTCTAAAATATTTTTTTCCTGGATGGGGAAAAGGAATGCTTTGCAAAGAAATAGATTTTTCTGGGCTACGGAGCTTCCTTCTCATGATTACATTGTAGAAACTGTCTTATATACTCCCAAGTTGCTCAGATGTTGCTTTTGTTTTTGATTTCAAAGACAACATTGGTCACTTATGCATTTTTTTTTTCTTTAGCTGTGCCTCCTAAATTGAAAGAGATGATAAGTCAAGAATCTGCTGTGGGTCAGACACTAGTTCTCAGATGTGAAGCCAGTTCTGAGCACCTCTCTCTCAAATTCAAATGGTTAAAGAATGGAAGAGAAATAACAAAAAGAAACAGACCAGAAAATGTCAAGATTAAGAGCCCCAGAAAACAAAAGTAAGTATACAGCAGTGTATCTGATAAGCTGAAAATTGTTTATCGTGATGCAGATATCAACTGTATTAATCATCTCAGATGCCCAAAATGTGTTATTCTGTTTGGAAAGAGATATTCAATGGAAATAGATTATTATTTTATTTTAACTTAGTGATTTTATGCTTCTGCGGCTGTTATCTTATGCCATGAAAAGTTAAATAGACTTTTTGTCATTATTAAACTATTCTATAGGGTAGAATTTCCTTTACAATGAATGTATTTCTAATACTTCAGTGATAGGGCAATAAGCCAAACTGTGCATGAAAGTATAAATTTACTAAATGGGTTTACACCCACTGTGCTAGACACATTCCCCCTCATGGTGGATATAGCAGCCATGCCTGGGTTAATCTTGTCTGCTTGGTGATTGGACTGAGCCTGCCAAAGCTTTTGTTTATGTTGTTGATGTACTTCCTGGCTCCAGTTCTTTTTCTCAGTCACTCAACTACGACAATTGTGGTCCTCTTAATTCAAATGTACTTTGAAAACATTGCTGAAAGAAAGAGAGATTTTGAGTGCATGATTCTTCCATATATTTATTTATTTATTTATTTATTTATTTTATTCAATTTTTATGCCACCCTTCTTCTTAGACTCAGGGCGGCTTACAACATGTTAGCAGTAGCACTTTTTACCAAAGGTAGGCTATTGCCCCCACAATCTGGGTCCTCATTTTACCCACCTCGGAAGGATGGAAGGCTGAGTCAACCTTGAGCCGGTGATGAGATTTGAACCGCTGACCTTCAGAACTACAATCAGCTTCAGTGGCCTGCAATACAGCACTCTACCTGCTGCGCCACCCCGGCTCTATATATATGAGTTTGTTCCAATCTCAATTCCTGGGGAGATTACTGGAGCGTGATTTGCAGCTCGTGCCCCACGAAGGGAGGGCGGACTTTGCAGCAACAAATAATTCCCTTTGCTTTATTCCCCTCTCCTTAATCAGACCCCAGTGGCTCTCAGTGTCTCAGTAACACATTAAATTGACCCTAATCTCCCTCTTTTCGACCGGAGAGAGAAATACTTTTCAGTGGGCAGAAAAGTTGGGCCCGCCATTTTGGATTTTGCCGACAGCTGGTTAGTTGCAGTAGTAACATACATACTGTCGAGCCTAGTTTTCAAAGGCCTTGGCATTCTAAGTAGAGTTGACGGTGGATACATCATCAACTTAGTTGAAATTATTGTGAGCCACCATTTTAAACGTTAGAAAGTAAAGACTACCACAACCACTACTTCTGTCCTCCTGCCTCCTTCCTTTCACCCCTCCCCCTCTTCAACCACGAGGCCCAGTCGACCAATTTTGTCTGCAGTTGAGGCCTACATCGCAAAGATTGCAAACCTCAGGGGCAACAATTTTCAAAATTAAAGCTGGGGGAGGGCTCGATTATACCTCACCAAATTTCTCCAAGACAATACTCCAGGAAGAGCAGTGTATATGTTGGGACTTTTTTCGGCTGCCAACCATTCCAGTGGAGTTGTGCGCTCCTAGACCAGCAAGGCCAATCTCCTAGAGCATGGCGCATCAGACAAGCCAACCCCAAAAATAAAACTGCATTTCGCCAAGCTTCTGGGGCACGGCAAGTAACATTTCAGTACAATCAATATAATATCTTGATCGTTTTGGATACATTAAAACTCGCTATTTCTTAGTTTAGTCTGCCACAAGGAGAAGTGATGAAGCTAGCATCTTGGCATGAATTAAAAAAACGTTACATGAATATTTTGATGTGTTTTAGTCCACTTCCTCTGAGTGAGCACAATTGAACCAAATATCAAGACACAAGTATCCTTCATTGCTGCTGATTTTATCATATATTCATTAAACAAAAATGAAGCTTTTATTAGTTCATTTTAAACTATGAGTGTCTGGAAAGCTTATTATGCTTATTGTCATGGCTGCGATTTTCAATCCCAAACAGCAGCCAAAAATCAATAAAAACACTTTTTTTTTGTCAAACCGAAGTCCTTTTTTCCTGTGTGTGTCTTATATTAAATACTAGAATATTAAATTGCCACAATCTGTCACTGTATTAAATATAATGAAGGATGATTTAGGAAGCCGGCTGGGCATAAACTGAACATGATTGATTGAAGCACAGGAGTTGTTAAGCCTATGCAACTGGCAGAAAAGGCTTTTTTACACCTTTATTTCATGCAAAGCTCAAAGAGGTTGAAGTATTGGACGGAAATAACAATTTCAGAGCTGGATCCAGGTCACCTTGGACCCACATTTGAGTGCAATATTATATATTTTGTATGTAATACGGCCCCTGATACATTGTAAGGCATGCTTTAACAAATGAATCTATTTGTGTTTATTGTACAGTGGAACCCCGACATAAGAGCTGCTCTACTTAAGAGCAACTCGAGATAAGAGCTGGGAGGGGAGAGATATTTTTGTTCTACTTACAAGCCCAAATTCGAGATACAAGCGCCAAGGAGCTGTCTCCTGAAGCCAAACGCTAACTTCCGCGTTCGGCTTCAGGGGACAGCTGCGAAGCGGCGCGCGTGTTTTAAAAGGTTGCAGCCGGCCTGGGGGGCTCGGGGGGGGGGTGCTTGCAGCTTTCTTTCTTGCTCTTTTTCTTTCTCTCTTTTACCTTCCGTTCCTCTATTTCTTCTTTTCTTTCTCCTTCCCACCTTCTTCCCTCCCTCCCTCCCTTCACTCATTCCTCTCTTACTCTCCCCTTTCATAAGTTTCCTTGCTTCCTTCCTCTGTTCCTGTCCCTTCCCCCCTTTCTTTCTTTCTTTCTTTCTTTCTTTCTTTCTTTCTTGCTCTTTTTCTTTCTCTCTTTTACCTTCCCTTCCTCTATTTCTTCTTTTCTTTCTCCTTCCCACCTTCTTCCCTCCCTCCCTCCCTTCACTCATTCCTCTCTTACTCTCCCCTTTCATAAGTTTCCTTGCTTCCTTCCTCTGTTCCTGTCCCGTCCCCCTTTCTTTCTTTCTTTCTTTCTTTCTTTCTTTCTTTCTTTCTTTCTTTCTTTCTTTCTTTCTTGCTCTTTTTCTTTCTCTCTTTTACCTTCCCTTCCTCTATTTCTTCTTTTCTTTCTCCTTCCCACCTTCTTCCCTCCCTCCCTCCCTTCACTCATTCCTCTCTTACTCTCCCCTTTCATAAGTTTCCTTGCTTCCTTCCTCTGTTCCTGTCCCTTCCCTCTTTCCTTCCTTCCTTCCCACCCTCCGTCCATTCATTCACCCATTCCTCTCTTGATCGCTTAAAGCCGGTCCCTGGTGCAAAAAGGGTTGGGGACCTCTGTCCTACAGGATTGGGTGGCAGAGAAGTTGAACATATGTAAATTTAAAAGTTTAAGAAAGTTTACAAGTTAAGTGAAAGAAACTTCATTATTCATTTATATGTACATGTACATTTCTTCATTAAAAACATGTCTTTCTGCATAATTTAGACTAACTTTGTGAGTTTTTTGAGGGCTGGAACCAATTAAAATTATTTACATTAATTCCTATGGGGAAAAGTCGTTCGAGATAAGAGCTGCTCGACTTAAGAGCCCAGGTCCAGAACGAATTAAACTCGTATCTCGAGGTACCACTGTATATGCATTTATGAAAATTACTAGACTTTCATATTAGTTTTCAATGTTTGTGAAGTTGAGCTAGAAAGTTTGTAGAAAATTCGAGATGGATTATGAATTTTGTTCGGGTAAACGGATCTTATCTTGGATAAAATTTTGCTCATTCTCATAGCTACAGACACTGAATAAACTTCTTAAAATTAATAGACATATACATGGCCAATACATGGCAACTCCAAATCTCAACCAACAAATGCTCTGTCCTACACATCGGCAAAAAGAATCAGAACTTCAAATACAAACTGAATAAACAAATTATCACAGATAATCCCCACTCGGTCAAGGACCTTGGAATACTAATAACTAAAGATCTAAGTGCCAAAGCCCACTGCAACAACATCGCCAAGAAGGCCTCAAGAGTTGTTAATCTAATCCTACGTAGCTTCTGCTCTGGAAATCTCACACTACTTACCAGAGCTTACAAAGCTTTTGCCAGACCCATCCTAGAATACAGCTCATCTGTTTGGAACCCATACCACATTTCTGACATTAACACCCTCAAAAATGTTCAAAGATACTTCACCAGAAGAGCCCTTCACTCCTCTACCCGAAACAGAATTCCCTACGAAACTAGACTTACAATCCTGGGTCTTGAAAGCTTAGAACTATGATGCCTTAAACATGATCTAAGTATTGCCCACAAGATCATATGCTGCAATGTCCTGCCTATCAAAGACTACTTCAGCTTCAACCACAACAACACAAGAACACACAACAGATTGAAGCTTAATATTAACCTCTCCAAACTTGACTGTAAAAAATATGACTTTAGTAATCGAGTTGTCGAAGCGTGGAACTCATTACCGGACTCCATAGTATCATCCCCTAACCCCCAACACTTTACCCTTAGACTATCCACGGTTGACCTCTCCAGATTCCTAAGAGGTCAGTAAGAGGCGTACATAAGCGCACTAGAGTGCCTTCCGTCCCCTGTCCTATAAGTCTCTCCTATATCTGTTTTACATGGATTTCTATTTTTAAAAGCATAGCATATCAGTATCATGGTCATAGTTTGATATTAGGTTTCATACCAGCTGAAGATGTGCAAGCAGTACTGCCAAAATTAAACCCAACTTTTATGTTGCTAAATGAGACTGTTGTTAAGTGAAGTTTGCCCCATTTTACGACCTTTCTTGCCACATTTGTTAAGTGAATCCCTGCAGCTGATGTCAATAACCCAGTTGTTAAGTGAATCTAGTTTCCCCATTGACTTTGCTTGTCAGAAGGTTGCAAAATGTGATCCCATGACTTTGGGACATTGCAACCATCATAAATATGAAACAGTTGCCAAGCATTAGAATTTTGATTCACATAGGGATGTTGCAATGATCTTAAGAGCAAAAGTGATCATAAATCACTTTTTTCAGTGCCATTGTAACTTTGGAAAGTCTCTAAATGAACTGTTGTGCACTGAGGACTACCTATATATGACACAAGGAACGATTATGATTTCTACCCCAGAGTTTCTGCTTAGATTTTGTGTATCAGAAAATAGAAATTACATCAGAACATCCTGATTTGTGCTTGATTTTGCCTGCGCGTTTTTTCTTCCTTTGAATGGAGCATCGCTCCTTCTTTCCCTTGACCTTTCCTGTCCCTTTCTTGACTGTGCTGCCATTTCTTAAACAATTCAGGACAAACTGCTTGTGGTCAGCACACAATTTCTGGCTACTGAGAGAATGTCTGGATGACAGAATTTACTTGTGTTTCAGCCTAACCCACTTTAGCCAGAAATAGCATTGAGTTTGGATCATACCATTATGTAGTTCTGACAAGAATTCAAAAAATACAAATTGATTACAAAAGAAATGGCTTTATAAATATCTTAAAGGCCCACAGTTCTCTTTGCCAGACCTGATCACCTCATATGTACAGCTCCAGTGTGATATATTTACAAGTTTGCAAGTGAAAGACTCAGTCTCCTGTTTTCTATTTTAGTGATAGTTTTGTAATAGTTTAACACAATTTTCTATTTGCAAGATACATGCTGTGGTTATATTAAGTTATTCCTTGCCAGAACTGAGAGCTCCTGTTAGATCAATACAGCTATTTTTAGAGGAGGAGACATGAAGTAATAGGCTAATTATGCTACAAACATTATCATATATGTAGAAATGATGCAAAATATGCTGAGCTTCATAGGATATTCTTCAGTAAAGACTCTATTTAAAAATATATGTTCAACAACCCATACATTCATACGTTGAGTCTTCGGAGAGGGGCGACATACAAATCTAATAAATAAATAAATATAAGATTTTTATACAGCAGAAATGTATTAATCATATCAGTTATACTAATATTTAAACCTCACCTTAATTACAATCTTAAAAGGGGTGAAATAGAATCTAGATAGATAGAAGCTAGATAGATTTATCAGGAATAAAATAAACTTTAAGTTTTATAATGAATGCATTGAAATTCCATCCCTATCTTTAGAACTTGAAATTGATACAGCATGGGAACCACCTGAATGTAAAGATTTTGTACATTTATATATGGTTTAATTAAGCATGCTTTGGTCTATTTTAGTTTAATTCATACTGAATTGAATAAAGATTATTTTTATAAAATAAAAAGGCAGTTTTTATATAAATTATCATTAAAGATGGAGGTAATAAATGCATTTCTGTAGTTGTTGCACCAATTCAATCCATCTTGACTTCATCCCTTCAATCCTTCTAACCTGGTCTTGTTTTTATTTATGATCCAGCTTCTATAGCTGCTATGCAAAGCTGAAAGCTTTGCTCACTACAATAGTACGTATAAATTCAGTGTCAGGCAAACTGTTTGTGCTGATGGAAATGTAAACAATACTGAAAGCCTATCACACATCAAATGCATGCCACTGTTAAGGATCTTCCATATTCACAACATGTTTTTGTGTTAATCATGGTTTTTCACAAAATATGCATTAAACTGAATGCAACTAACCCTCCTTCTAATGCACCAAGGTAACATTACCAAAAAGGAAGAGGTTGCACCTTTAACAAAAGTAACCCATTGTAGACATCCACAAATTTTATTATTGAGGTATACTCATCATATTTGAGGAATATATATATCTTACCCATCAAATAAAAGAAAAGAAAAGAAAGAGATTTACAAAAACTAAATATATTTTTAGAACACGCTGAAAAGGCTTTACAAATGGACCCTCAAAATACCACAATACTGGCAGAAATAATAATAATAATAACAGTTAATAATTTATTAGATTTGTATGCCACCCCTCTCCGAAGAATCAGGGCGGCTCACAACAATAATAAAAGACAATATAACAGCGAAACAAATCTAATATTAAAAGAAAAAGATATATAAAACCCCAGCAATTAAAACTATACAACATATACATACCAAACATAAACTATAAAAGCCTGACAGAAAAATAAAAACCATTAAACATCAAATGAACTTAATTACACAACAGCAACTTCCCCACAAATTAAAAATGGCAAAACAATAGTACTTTGAATCCGCCAATAAACCGGGTAGATGGTTAGCTTCTAAAATAGCCCATCAAAAATTAGATAAGAACATAGAAACATTATACGATAACTTGGGACACTTGAAATCTACTAATACTGAAAAAAGACAAATAATACATGACTTCTATCAACAACTGTACAATACCGTAGGAACAGATAATAAAACAATACTAAACTACTTACAACAAAATGAACAAATATCAATAAAAGATGAACAAAGACTTATGCTAAATGATGTAAGCACCACTACAGAACTTCAAACTGCTATCACAAAACAAAAAAACAATAAAACTCCTGGCCCTGATGGAATTCCCGACGAATTCTATAAACAACACATAGATATATTGCGACCTATGATGTTACACATTTATAAAATCTTTTCTAAACTTTGAGTTCTCATGTGATTCATATAAGAGAACATTTAAGAGTCCCTTTTATTGTTTTCTAAAATTGGCATGACTTCCAGAATATTTCCTTATTTTGGCATTGTTTTTCCTTGGTAATTTTGTACTCTCTATAGCATTAAAGTGAACATTTTTGTCCATTCAGAATACTATTCATTTAGTTCACATCCCCCATTCTTTCTTGTTTGAGAATCGCCAGAAATTTTCTCTAGATATTGGTTAATTATAGAGGGGAAGGGAATTATTTCTGTCTGAGTCTGGGCATTGGCAGGACAACTCCTTCTCAGTACCTTGGAGAGCTCACTACAAGAGTTTACAGGAAAGTTGTTGTTCCACAACTCAGTAAAAGTCATCTGAGGTTTAAGAATTTGACCACTTGGCAACTGGTATGTATTTACAACAGGATCATATGGTCGCCATTTGCAATCTTTTCAGGCGGGTTCCAACAAGCAACGTCAACGGGGAAAGCAGTGTTTACTAAACTGCCTGATTTACTTAACTGAAGTAATTCGCTTAACAAACATGGCAAAAACAACTGCCTTGCTTAGCAATGGAAATTCTGTTACCAGTTCTGGTTGTTAGTTGAAGATTACCTGTAATAGCTATTAAGTAATGGAAATGCCATCTAGGTGTCTTTGTGAGTGTTTAATTCCTTTAAAAATAAAGACTCAAGATTCTAAACTACGCTGCAAAGGAATGGGTTTTCCGTGGCCTGTCCTGAGCAGCCTTTTGAAGTGAAATCACTTCCAAAGCTGGAGAAACGTCAGTTTTAGAATCTTCATTTTTGATAGAATGAAATTTTAGTCTGGACTCTATGTTGGGGTTCGTGTCTGTTTTGTTGTATAATTTTTTAAAAATCTTTTACAAGAAGAAACTTTAAGAATCAGTCTGGTGTAGTGATTAAAGCACCAGTCTAGAAGCTGGAAGACTGTGAATTCTAGTCCTTGCTTAACTATGAAGCCAATTGAGTAACATGGGCCTTGTCACTATCCTAGGAGTAGGCAATGGTAAATTCTTTCCAAAAAATATTGCTAAGAAAATTGTAATAACTAATCTAGACAGTTGCCAGAAATCCAAAACTTATTCAAAGTTACCTTTCCCTTTTTAAAAAAAAAATGATGGAAGGATTGAATTTTATGTCTCTTATGAATGATGTTCCAGATATGCACAAGAGGAATTTTGGGGTTTAGTAACTGACTATTGTCTTCATATGTTTTGCCCAGAAGCATAGATTTTTAAAGATTTTTTTTCATATGTGTTACTTAACTGATCCATTCAGATCTATAATTTATTTCCCCAACAATGTGAATGGCTACATTTTAATGTTTGATACTAAAGTTAAAATGGAGTGCTTAGTTTTTAAAAAAGTAAAAATAAAAATTGGTCTTTCTCTGATATTATCTCCTAAGGAGCAGAGGAAGAGCTGAATGTGATGAACAATTGAGGCAGCTGGGTATGATTAGCCTATTGAAAAGAAGGATTAGGGAGGGCATGATAGCTTTCTTCCAGTATTTGAGGGACTGTCCCACAGGAGAGTGTATTGTCTTATTCTCCAAAGTAGAGCAAGACAAGAAGTAGTGGGTAAAGGCTTGCTTAGGATAGATACAACCTAGAAGGAAAGAGAATTTTTCTGACAATGAGAACAGTTAATCACTGGAATAGTTTGCCTTGCAGAGTTGAAGATTTTCAAAAACAGACTGGATAACCATTTGACTAGGACGTATAAGGTCCCTACCTTGAGCAGGCAGTTGGACTAAAAGACCTCCAAGACCTCTCCCAGCCCTATGATTTTATGTTCTAACTTTATATTAAGATCATGCTTCTATGCTATAGGATTAGATGTTGTTTTAGTATATTAAAAATTATTTTCATGTTGCCCCTTTAATCACTAGGAAAACAGCATAGATTTAATCACAAGAAAGGTAGCATAGACAGCATAGCACTGTCTGTCATATACTGGATTAAGAGAGTCTCGAGTCTCTGGAGAGGGGCGGCATACAAATCTAATTAATAATAATAATAATAATAATAATAATAATAATAATAATAATAATAATAATAATAATAATAATTTTAAAAAAAACACCATCTGGAAGATAGAACCCATTAAGGCACTACCTCAAGTAGGATCTGAGGCTAAGATGTTAATAGATGTGGGGTGATTTGAGATCTCTAGCTTTATTTATTTATTTATTTATTGGATTTGTATGCCGTTATATATGTATATCCTATATTTTCAACCATCCTATATTTACAGGGATATACAACATTTGCAAGTTACTAGAAAGATCTGAGCAATGATAACAAAAGTGCTGTAATCTATAACTCATCATGGTCGTGTCTACTTCAACATGAAATCCTAACATTAAAATCCTAAATTAAGCATATAGTTAACATTTTTGGAAAAACCTTGTGCAACTCCATTGCTTTTAGTGAGGCAGTTGAAGAGTTATATTATCACACTTAAGACTGTCCTACAAAATTTGGCAGTAGTTAGAAATCTGAACTGATCCAAAGTTAAGCAGGGTTGGCCATCATTAGTAGCTGGATGAGAAACTGCCAAATCCTCTCAGGGTTACAGTCTAAACTGGGAGATTAAAACAACAACAGAAAAAGGAATTGCAATCCATATCTGTATTATTGCCAAGATAAATATGTAAATGTATCCATAAAAGCATAGGAGGGTGTTAAACTTCAAACGGGTTTGTCTCTTACTGTTAAGATTGTTTTATTTTTTTTTTAAAAGAGGACCTAAATGTTTGGGTATTTTTATTCTTTGAAATATTCTTTGCCCAGCCAAGATGACTCTTAAGAGTTTAACTTAAAAAAATTATTAATGGGAAGGCTTGTGCTCATATATTTACATTAAAAGAAGATAAGCAAAAAGAACACAATTGAATCTGAGAAAGAAAAAAACCAAGTGGCTTTCTAGTTCTAACTTCTAATGTTTACTTCAAACAAGCAATTGAAGGTTAATCCCAAGTTAAATACAATAGTTTATCATTTTGTTGTAAAGGTAAACTTCACTTTTTTTCTTTTTATTAAAACAAAACAGGACACCCACATATAAATATAAGAGAATGACAAACATATAACAAAATATAGCTATTACTGTTCTACTTTTATCAGAAGTTTCCAGAGAAAAACCTTTGCAAATCATATCATACAAAGACACATATACAGTGATACCTTGTCTTACAAACTTAATTGGTTCCGATGAGGTTCTTAAGGTGAAAAGTTTGTAAGACGAAACAGTGTTTCCCATAGGAATCAATGGAAAAGCGATTAATGCATGCAATTCACCCCTTTTGCCAGCCGAAGTGCCTGTTTTTGTGCTGCTGGGATTCCCCTGAGGTTCCCCTCCTAAGAAACCCCACCTCCGGACATCTGTGTTTTTGCGATGCTGCAGGGGAATCCCAGCATTGCAAAAACAAGAGCTTCACTGGCAATGGAAGTCCGGGGGTGGCATTTCCCAGTGAAGGGAGCATCAGTGAAATCGCAGCATCACAAAACACCAAAGTCCTCGAAACCCCATCTCCGGACCTCTGTGTTTTTGTGATGCTGCGATTTCACTGAGGCTTCCCTCGCTGGGAAACCCCACCTCTGGACTTCCGTTGCCAGCGAAGCACCCGTTTTTGTGCTGCTGGGATTCCCCTGCTGGGATTCCCCTTCAGCATCACAAAAACACAGAAGTCCAGAGGTGGAGTTTCCCATGGAGGAGAGCCTCAGGCGTATCCCAGCAGTGCAAAAAAGGGTGCTTCGCTGGCAACGGAAGTTTGGAGGCGGGGCATCTCAGAGGCGGCGGTGGGTTTGTAAGGTGAAAATAGTTTGTAAGAAGAGGCAAAAAAATCTTAAACCCCGGGTTTGTATCTCGAAAAGTTTGTATGATGAGGCGTTTGTAAGACGAGGTATCACTGTACTTATATTTCCTTTTATTTACAAATTTTAGCTGTTTAGTTCTATATAATATTTTCAGTTATTTAATTATTCCTTAATCTTCTGTTCAACCAATCATAGACCTTATCCCAGATTTTGTAATATTCAGTTTCCTCTTGTCCCTTCAACCTCCTCGTCATCATATCCATCTCAGCGCACTCAGTGATCAATGAAACATCACTTTTTAACGTGGCTATCAAAATTGAGTCTGAAATTTGGGGCATAAGATATTGTGGTCCTTAAGCGTGTCACCATATGATAGGACTAAATTGTACGACTGTAAAATTTTACGACTTGGTTTTTAAAACAGTCATACAACAAACCACTGTGATCATTAAGTGAATGATTTGGTTGTTAAGCAAACCGCATGGATGTTCAAAAAATCCTTTCACCTGAATGGATGTTTTTTGCTTGAAACTAGCCAGAAATGACATTGTGATGTTATTATGGGACATTGTCACCAGTTGTAAATGTGAGCTGAAATGTGGCAAGCGTCAAATTGTGATCACATGACTCCAGATGTGTCTGTGCAGCAGTCATAACTTTCATGATGGATTGTAAGAAACTTTGCTGTTCCTTCATGGGGTCATTAAGTAAGGAGTGGCTATACTACCAAATCTATCATAGGAAAATGTGTATTTCATATGATAGGTAGTCCTCGACTTATTACCACAATTGAGCCCAGAATTTGTCGCTAAGTGAGAAATTGCTAAGTGAGTTCTGCTCCATTTTGCAACCTTTCTTGCCACAGTTGTTAAGTGAATCACTGCAGTTGTTAAATTAGTAACACTGTTGTTAAATGAATCAGGCTTCCCCATTGATTTTTCAACTGTCATAAATATGAGTCAGTTATCAAGCCATCTTTATGTGACCATGGGAATGCTGCAGTGGACATATGTGTGAAAATGGACATGTCATATTTTTCAATGCTGCTGTAACTTTGAATAGTCACTAAGCGAACTGTCATAAATACAGGACTATCTGTAATTTAAAATATGTAATTTGTCTTGTGAATGTGGTTCCTCTCTGCACCTTCAGTAAAAGAGGAGCAAATTTTAAAAATATTTTTTGTATATGTGTTTCCATCAATGATGCCTAACATGATTTCATATTTATTCTACTTTCTTTCCTTAGAACATTCTCAGAACTCCGTATTACTAAAGCTTCGTTGGATGATGCTGGGGAATATACATGTAAAGCAAGCAACAGATTTGGAGATGACAGTACTAAAGCCGAAATAACTATTACGGACACCAGTGGTAAGATGTGGTTCATTCTTACTTAGAATTGTTGCAAATAAAATGAATTGTTATAAGAATTTATATATTTTTTTTTAAAAGCTCCTATGATGTATCTACTTAAGGGTATAAAACTCAAACTGAACTGAAATGAAAATATTTTGGTTTATCATTTATTAGATATTATAAAGGCCAAATACAGTGATACCTCGTCTTACAAACCCCTCGTCATACAAACTTTTCAAGATACAAACCTGGGGTTTAAGATTTTTTTGCCTCTTCTTCCAAACTATTTTCACATTACAAACCCAAGTCGCCGCCACTGGGATGCCCCACCTCCAGACTTCTGTTGCCCGTTTTTGCGCTGCTGGGATTCCCCTGAGGCTCCCCTCCATGGGAAACACTACCTCCGGACTTCCGTGTTTATGTGATGCTGCAGGGGAATCCCAGCAGCGCAAAAACGGGTGCTTCACTGGCAACGGAATTCCGAAGGTGGGGTTTCCCAGCAAGGGGAGCCTCAGTGAAATTGCAGCATCACAAAAACATGGAAGTCCGGAGGTGGGGTTTCCCATGGAGGGGAGCCTCAGGGGAATCCCAGCAGCGCAAAAACGGGCTCTTCAGCTGGCAAAAGAGGTGAGTTTTGGGCTTGCACACATTAATTGCTTTTCTATTGATTCCTATGGGAAACATTGTTTCGTCTGACAAACTTTTCACCTTACAAACCTCGTCCTAGAACCAATTAAGTTCATAAGACGAGGTATCACTGTATAGATAAAATTCCTAAATAATAGGATACAATATTGGGGGAAAAGTTAATAATGTTTACACTGAGAAATTCTTTCAAGTTCTTTTATTATATTCCACCTGACATGTTTTCAAGTTTATCTATAAAAACAATACATTTTTATAATAAGTGATCATATTTATTTTATTATTCAGATAAGTAAATAACATTCTTATCTCTTTTAGGCTTAAATGCAAGCATATTATAAGAGACCTTAAATTGTGCATATTCTAGTGCAGCCACACTTGCCTCATTGTTTTTCTAGTCAGCAAAAACAGCAAAAAGATTCACCTTTGTGCACATGGGAACTGCTCCAGTTTACTATCCTCATTAGAGAGATTACAGCAATAGATTTACATGAAATACATATGGAGTTGTTAAATTCATTCATTCCTCTTGAGTCCTGTAATTTAGATTTGCAATTTTAAGGTGCAGAAAACAGAAAAGTAAAAAATAGTATGTGGTCAATGAAAAAAGATACATGTTTTAAACCGATATGTGTGTTTTTCACAGCAGATAATACAAATTTCTGTTTACTCCATCAGTATGTACAGTATGTAATTTTTATAACAGATACTCCTGGTTATGAGCCACCAGATGATTATACAGTTTGCCATTTTGTTTCCTAAGGTAGCAAAACTCAGATGCTTTGTCTGTTTGCCATTAGATGAAAAACAAAAAAATAAAATGGAAATGTATTGTATTGTGCTACTTTAAATATTCCAGATTTTCAAACATTATGCTAAAGAGCAAAATGCAATATATTTATGTGCAAGTTATATATTTATAGAGGCTAGTGTTGGGATTAGAATATTTTACTTTGATAACCTTACTTGACAGTTTATGGTATAAACAATATTTTTAATATTTAAAAACTAAGGGATTTTAGAGGACTGTGTGAATCTTTACATAGTGATTTGAAGTCAAAATGCCCATAAAACAGTGATGGGAGAAACATTCTACAACTAAAATGCCACTATTATTTAAGCTTCGTCCTAAGAATTATTTATACTTGGGTGATTATCCAGAGAAGGATCATTTAAGTTTCAAATGTCAAAACAGCGCTTAGAATTAAATAAGAAATACTCTAGAAACCAATGAAGATAGAAAAGTATTGGTATATTATGTCCAAATCATCTATTCCCAATTCTAGCATTTTAAAACAATGTGGAATTTTGGAAGCCACTTCAAAGGTTTGTTTCCATGTGTAACACATATCAAAAAAATTCAGCCTGGCATTTTCAGATCATAAATAATCTGAGGATATAGTTAGTATGTTCTATATTACCTAAGTTGACAAAACTGTTCCAAGCCATTTGACACTCTGCAATAGAGTTGCAATCAATGAAGCCTCTCTCTGTATTTTATTTACGCAGAGTACAGGATCAGCAAATAAATAGGAGCTGTGGTGGCACAATGGTTAGAATGCAGCATTGCAGTCTGACTCTGTCCACTGCCAGGAGTTCGATCCTGATCAGCTCAAGGTTGACAGCTTTCGATCCTTTCAAGATTGTTGAGAGCAGTACGCTGACTCTGTAAACTGCTTAGAGCGTGCAGTAAAACATTGTGGAATGATTTATAAGTTTAAGTGCCATTGCTATGATATTGCTAAATAAATAGATATAACTTTGTATCACATCTTGTACCTGGTGAATTTCATTTACCATCTTATTTGAATTGGAATCCTCAGCTAGACTGGAGAGAGGCGTTGGGGGTGGGGGGTGGAGTATAGAGTCTTTGCCCTGCAGATTTCAGGCCTGACCCTCCCCATAATCATTGAATCCTTATTTGACCATTCTCAAGAGAATGCAGCTGGTGAGATTTTTGTAACATGGGTAGCTAGCAATAAGGCTTCTGTTTAACACTATGAATGATTCTGGTTTCTTTGCCTGACACTCTTGTATCTATTGAGTCTTCATTTTATTGGTTAGCCCTGATGCTATTTTATGGAGATATAATGTTGGCAATTCTTTGCCAACTCTTTTCAAACTTTTATACATTAATGGATAAAGACTTTTGAATGATCATCAGATCTACGTGATTAAATAGAACTTTATGGGAGTTAATTATACATGAGCACTGTCTACCCCAGTGCAGTATGAAGACCATTTCTGTATGTTTCTAACCATTATGGTCCTGAACATTCTTTTGCCATTGGGCCCACAAAACTTGCTAATGTTGTCAATCCATCTTGTTTTTATGTCTGTTTTGTGGCTGCTTTTTAACAAGTGAGATCTGTTCTATGTCTGCCTTGATCAACTTGCCATCAGTTCTTCTTGCTATGCAACCACCCCATTTCCATTTCAATTCTTTTACTCTCTTGCTGATAATATACTTTTGTTCGTTCTCTAATCCATGTGCAGGTCTTTCTATCTTGTAAGGCCAAACGTATCTATTAGTGAGTGAGTGTGTGTGTGTGTGTGTATTATGAAATACATCTTAGAACAATGATTACGGTGCCCTTATTCAAAACTAGATATTAAGATAGCAGAAAAATTGACAGTTATGTAAAGGACAAAATTACAATAAAGTTTAAACTACGTGAAAAAGACATTACCAGTAAATTCTACTGTTATAATAGTGTTACACTGAAATACCAATTTATGAGTATTGAAGTAATGGATTTAACAGGTACAGTATTTCTTTTCACTGTAACTGACCTAGTTCCCATACATAAATGAATTGGTTGCCCATAAATCTGTACAGTTTCACACTTGAAAAAGGCTTTAGCAGTTTAAAGTGATATCCCAGACTCAAGACTCAGCCAGAGTATAAGGGTGAAGTAATGACTCAGATAAATAGACACATGTTTGTGCACCTAAAGATATTCCTGTATTCTCTTCCAACTAAAAGAATGGAGAAAAGATCACAGAAAATATGAGAAATCTTATTGCAAGTCTTAAGTACAAGATATAAAATTCCAACCGAGTTTGCTAACCTATCCCTATAATGAAATTAAAGTGTGGTTCAAATGGAATTTTTGAAGTGCTGAGCGAGCACCGAGAATATTATATCTTTATAAAAGGAGACATAAGCACTGAGAAATGCAATTCAGCAAGATACATTTTTTCAAGGCAGAAATACCAAATAGCATACTAGATTGGCAACAGAAGGGGCTTTAATAAAATAAAATTGATTTTCCAATGTTGTATATCTTGTTCTTTGGTACAAAGAGCAAATGTTTTACATCAAAATGACAAAAATAATGGAGGGAGAATGGGATGGAGGGAGGGAAAGAAAGAAGGAAGGAAGGAAGGAAGGAAGGAAAAAAAGAAAGAGAAAGAAAGAAAGGAAGAAAAAGAAAGAAAGAAAGAAAGATATTCTGTGCATAGGGTTTAGATACATGATAAGAACAGTTATTGGGATCTGAGAACTATGTAATTCTTTCCTATCATGACACAGGTTTATTATATGTTTGCTGGGAAACATTCAGTAACAAAGCTGCTTACATATAAATAATATATTAAAAGAAAGCTGTATAGAATTAATGTTTTGTAGGCCCCAATCACTGTATTTTTCAGAGTATGAGATGCACCTTAGTTTGGGGGGAGGAAAACAAGGAAAAAAGACCTCTGCCTCCCAGCAATTTGCCAAACAGCAAACAGCACAAACAACATTGAGAGTTGTTTGACACCATGCTGAAATCCTGAAATGGCTGCCATGGAAGACTTCCCTACTTACAAAATGGTTGCCATGGATAGGCATTGCTAATAACAAAGCACCCATTTATAACTTGATTGATTAGTGATGCTCTCTGTAATCTCAGTGGAGCATTTGCAGCATTTAATGGCTCTCCTCCAAGTGAACATGACAGCAGAAGCTGATGATTTGTTTTGCAGTATGCTAAGTTTCCACTTAACTTCTTTTACAATTAAAAGAATCTTTAGAAAATATTGAGTGGTAGAAGCACCCCGATGGACACCATTGAAAATACTAACCCGCAATAATTGTCTGTCCTTGATATAAAGGCCTGTGTTGTTATTTTGTCCTAGCAATGTGTATTTTTTTTATTTGGAATTTGTTTGTAATGCTGTTCTGTTTTGCATCATTACCATGCTTATGCTCATTGTATCCTTCAACATCTTATCGGGCCATTTAAACAATGGTTTTAAAATAATTCTAAATATATGAGCAAAGAAATAATTGGAATTATATTCACAGCATTTTAAAGATGCATGTGTATGAAGAAATCCGCAAAAAAATCTAATGAGATTATCCTGTTAAAATCCCCAGTTGTTCAGCTGTTATCTACCTTAAATACCTCTACCTCATCTTGAGTGTTTTCTGAAAACTCTCCAAATAGTTATCTTGAATCAAATAATAATCTTGGATTATTTTCTAAGTGGCCAACTGAGGCATGTTTCAAAGCAATTGTGCAAGAGCTGTTCATGGTTTTTTAGGAAAGAATGGAAGATGTAAAAGTTTATGATATTAGGTAGTTCATTTTCTAGATTGACATTTTAGCATTTTGTAAGCTGCTCAGAGCCTATGGAAACTGACCGACATCAAAACATTAAATAGCATGGGTGATGTTACCAAGTTTGAGAATGAAACATCAGCAAGAAAATGACCCAGTTCAGAGGACTGCTAATTTCAGCCCTAAATTACAAATATTCTCTTCTAAGTAATGTTTTGTTTTCATTATAACTGACATGGTTTTAGAAACTGAATAGCTTTCTCAGATTCAGATGGTAAGAAAAGAAGAAAAGAGTAATTGTTTCCAACATAATAGTGAAAACTCCCCCAAATCATTCCATACATATATGAATAAAATAGAAACATTAGACTATCTACATGTATGTGCAGACCAAGAATCTCCAGTATTGCCTTCTGGCATCAGCCTTCAAAGAAATACCAGAACTACCATAAAAAGGCCTCCGTCCCAAGAAGGAACCCAGGGGAGAGGTGGGTGAATCCAAACCTGTTAAGGTTTTCAGCAGAAGAATACGTTCTCTTGTCAAATTCTGACTGTCCAACCATGTTGTCACAGCAAAATAGATCTGGATAATCCAGTTAACATAGAAACACACAGTGCTGGTGAACAGTCACTTAAATATAAGCCAGTAGTGTGCTGCAGCTGCCAAAAAAGCCAATGTAGTCCTATGCTGCATTAATAAAGTGATTAACAATTAATCAGTGGGAAGGCTTGCCTCTAGAAGTTGTGGGTACTCCAACACTGGAGATTGATAAGAAGAGATTGTCTGAAATGGGGTAGGGTTCTTGCTTGAGCAAGGGGTTGGACTAGAAGACCTCCTGGTTCCTTTTTCTGTAAATTTCCCAGCACAGGGTTCATGGTCATGTTTCAGGGTATATGACAGCCACTTTGGTTAGTGGTTAAGGCGCCACTAAGCAGAAGGCCATGGGTTCAAGTCCTGCCTTAGCCATGAAAGCCAGCTGGGTGACCTTTGGCTAGTCACTCTCTATCACCCAACATAGGGTGGTTATTATGGAAAAATAGGAGGAGGATGGTGTGTTGGATATGATCTTGAGTTATAAAAATAATGAAAGTGGGATACAAATAAATAGATTTTAGGCATGAAAAAATGCTTATTTTCATCAGCTTGCACGAAATGCTGCAATGATTGACTTTAACAAGAGCTTTTAATTTTGTTTCTCATAGTGTCCTTATTAACAAAAAGGTCAGACACAAGACTTATTGGGTGGACCCTATAATTGGTTCAAGGATTGTACTCAAATGACAGTTACTAATGGTATTAAATTTACCTTGATATTTTGAGTGGAATATCACAGGGCTCGGTATTGACCTGACCACTGTTCAACATTGTTATAAATAATATGGGCAACACCAGTGGAGAAGTACCAAATTGGGGGGGGGGGAGATTAGAATAATAGATAGAAACAAAAATTGTTTAGTACAAGAAAACTGAAAGAAGCATGTATAAAATGGATGGGAAAATGGCTAAAGAGCAGCACATTTGAGAAGGATTTGGATGTACTTAATGGATTGCAAGGTCAAAGGTCCCAATAAAGTTATTGGCAGTGCAAAGAATGCTAATAATGTCTTGAGGATCATTGAAAGGAGCATAGAGCGCACTTTGTGGAATGTATATATACTGGTCCATTTGAAGTATTGTATTGAGTTCTGCACACCTCCATTATAAAAAGATATTGGTAAACTGAATACTTAATTTCATTCAGAGGGTAAGACTAATAGGATGCAATTTCAAGAATATAGACACAGAAAAAGAACTTCTTGACAGTGAGAGCTGTCAGTTAGTGGAACAATTAATCAATGAAGTAGTTTCTTTTCCTTCAAGTAGAGATTTTCAAACAGAGACTAGTCAGTGACCTATCAGGGATGGTTTAGAGAATTCTGCAATGTGCACTTGATTGGGTTGCACTTGATTTCTTAGATGCCTTCCCACGGTACAATTCTGTGATTTTATGCCATTAAGCTGATATAACATTGGCTGAAGATATTAGCATACTCATGCAAGACTAGGTTTTGAATGGGACTTTTTTTTTCTCACCCAGTCACCTGGAATTCAGTAGTGTTATGGTCATTCCAGAAGAATTGTTATAACAATTAAGGAAGCAATTCAAACCCCATTCCCCTTGCTTCTTTTCCAACAACTTTCTCACGCAATGTTGCTCTCTCATTCAATGCTGCTGTCTCATGCCCTCTATTTCTTTGACCCCGTTCAAAACATTTCTACCAACAGATGCTAGCTACCTTAATAAATTGTATGATACAATCCATTTCATTTTCCTGCACAAGTGGCAAGGCATCTCACTCTTGTTCACCATTATAGTGGATTCATCAAATGTGATTTCCTTGTAGTTCTTCTGTGGTAGCAATCCTGATATCAATGTTTTATTTATTTCATTTCTAGACGATGTAATTTATTCATCATGTTTTCTTCTCTCATTAAAAGTTATGTTTTTGACTAAAGGTCTAGTTTTGCTGCCTCAATCTCAAATCATAGAATAATTTAAAAACTAATTATTTAAAACAAATCAAATGCCACATCTATGTATTTTAAGGCTATCTTTAAATTATTTCAATATCCCCCCCTCCCATCTTACTTTACTCCAAAAATGAAGTTCTCCTTGGGGAAAGTGTAATTTAGGTCAGGAAAAGATGTGTGGAATTTCTCCAAGAGAATGATATAAGTAGCAAACAGGAGGAATAGGTTACATTTAATGTAGGCAAATTGCTTTTTACAAACTACTTTTGCTTTCACCTTCATGTGTGAGCTTTGTGGAATTTTAAGTTTTTTATGCCCTAACTAAAGATAACTCATAACATTTTATAAAAATGAAAAACAACACTTTCAGGTAAATATTTTATTTAGGCTTTCAAAAAATTTCAAAAAGAAAAAAAAAGAAACCCTGTGATGCTGCAGTTCCTATTGCTTCTGCATTTTTCTCTAGAAGTCTTTTACTTTACTCAGTGTTGTACACATACTTATTTTTTTAAATGAATAAATACAGTGATCCCCCGAGTTTCGCGATCCCGATCATTGCGAAAGGCTATATCGTGATTTTTCCACCCGATGACGTCACTCCCTTCCTTTCTCATCTTTCTTTCTCTCTCTCTTTCTCTATCTTGCTTCTTCCTCTCTCACACTCTCTTCCTCCCTCTCTCATCTCTTTCTTTCCTTCTCTCTCTTTCTCTATCTCTCCCCCTCTTGCTCTCGAGCGGCAAGCGAGCAACCGGGCGGGCGGGCGAACGGGCAAGCGAGCAGGTGGGCGGGCGAACGGGCAAGCGGCAAGCGAGCAGGTGGGCGGGCGAACGGGCAAGCGGCAAGCGAGCGGCCGGGCGAGCGGGTGACGGGCAAGCGGCAAGTGATCTTGGGGTTTCCCCTTTGCCTGGGCGGCGGGAAGACCCAGGGAAGGTTCCTTCGGCCGCCCAACAGCTGATCTGTTCCGCAGCGCGGCAGCAGCGAGGAGCCGAAGATGGGGCTCCTCGCTGCTGCCGCGCTGCGGAGCAGATCAGCTGTTGGGCAGCCGAAGGAACCTTCCCCGGTCTTCCCCGCCGCCCACACGCAAACTCCACCATCTGCGCATGTGCGGCCATGGAAAAAGGGGCGTGCATGCGCAGATGGTGTTTTTACTTCCGCACCACTACATCCCGAAATATCGATTATTGCGAGGGGTCTTGGAATGGAACCCTCGCGATAATCGGGGGATCACTGTACTTACATAGCTGCATGCACAGCCATTCATATTTTATTGAAGAGAAATATGACCTTTGTCCAGATATTTCTTTATTTTCAATGGACTTCTGTTACATCTAGTTGGATGCGTCTTTCGTTCTTCCAATATTAACACTTCATAAGTGTGATCATGAATTTGTGTCAATGGGCACACACTTGGAAAGCACATTTTTAGTGTCTCCTAACTGCTTGGGAGAAAAATATACTGACAGGGAAGCAATAGAAATAATGTCATGATTTCTGTCACACCTGATGCCACATACAAACTTTATTTCAATGCCTAAGAAGAACCCCTAGAAATCCATTATATAACAGATGCCTGAATTGTTGTTATCTCACTTGTGTAAATTATATTGTAATTTTTCAAGTTGTTTCCTTCACATATTTTTTGTTTTTAAATGGTTTGACAGCTTGTTTGGCTTTTCCGCTACTTGAGGATTTGAACAGACGGGAGCTGTTATGTTTTCAGGAGCCAAACTTCTGAATTTCCAGTATGAACTATTTTTTTTTCTTTTTTTATCCCTCTTGATCAATTACATCCATGGTCTCCACGGATTGTGCTTAACTTTGAGGCAATGATTAACTCTTTCAGAATAATTTTTTTTTTTACATTTTCATCCTTTTCTGGACAAAAATATATGTACATTCCTACTACTTACCATTTTATCTGGAGGAGGAGAAGCAATATGGAGGAATAGTTCTTATTTTCGGGAGGTATAGAGTTTTCATTGAAATATTGAAGCATTGGTTTCCTCAAAAATATGTCATTACTCTTAATAAAGAGATTAAATAGTGTGACTCCATATTTTCTAAAGTTTGGCAAATGTTTAGATGGCAACTACAGTTCCTTTCAGAAATGTTACTACCATCTGCCATTTTCCTTTTGGCAAGCAATAAACCAAGCAGCACACTTTAAGTAATTTCTTCCTGTTTTCTGTTTATCTCATTCCCATTTTTCTGTATGACGCCAAAAGCTTATTTTTTTTTGCCAACTACAAGCAAGTTCAGTATGATAATCTACCCATCTCAGAACTTGGAACCCTTTAGTGATATTAATACAATATTCTAGATGTGATGGGGGCCAGGGTAACAAATTTTCCAATGAAGAATGATGATTATCTCAGAGGCTTATCCATTGTTTTGTGGTGTTTTGGCTATTGCTAATAAAAATGCAAGTCAGCTACACCTGTGAGTTCACTAAAAATTAAAGTAATCTTATAATAAACACATCTTTGATGAATTAAAATGGTAATACCCTGCCTTTGTACCTGCATGGAGCTTTGTATTAGCTGATAACAAATATTTGAATGATCTCTTCCTTTTCAGTGATGGACCTTAAATTATGTGTTGCACCTATTAGTTGTCATCTCTCTTTTAGACCTCTTTTTCAAAGTATCCCAGAGGAGTGGTTTTCAAAAATTTGGGGAGGCATTCTTACTATACTTCCAGATCAAACAAAACAAACCCCTCAGTTTTGCTATACAGTGGAACCCCGACATAAGAGCTGCTCGACTTAAGAGCTACTCGAGATAAGAGCTGGGAGAGGAGAGACATTTTTTTATTTTATTTTATTTATTACTTGGATTTGTATGCCGTCCCTCTCCGCGATACGAGCCGAGAAGAGCCGGGCTGGCTTACTTTCCTTCCTTCCCGCGCTGATGCAGAGCCACTCGAACAAAGCGTCGCGCCCCTCTGATGCTTTCGGCGGCTTCCGAAGCGACGCTGGGCTCTTTTGCCGCCAAAAGCATCAGGGGGGCGTGACGCTTTGTTCGAGTGGCTCTGCATCAGCGTGGGAAGGAAGGAAAGTAAGCCAGCCCGGCTCTTCTCGGCTCGTATCCTCGGCTCGTATCCCGGCACTTGGTGAGTGGAGAGGCGGTCGCCTCCCCTGCCGCCCCACTCTGGGGGTCCTTGGCTTCTGCTGGGGGTGGGGGGATCCGAACGCTGTTTTGAATTTCACATTCCGAGTGGCCCAAACGCCAAAGGCGAACTTCCGCACCTCAGGAGTTAGCTCGCAAACCGCGCGGCTGTTTTAAAACATCGCTGCCGGCCTGGGGGGGGAGAGGGAAAGGGGGGAGAGGGGGGAGAGAAAGAGAGAGGGAGAGAGAGAAAGAGAGAGGGAAAGGGGGGGAGAGGGGGGAGAGAAAGAGAGAGGGATAGAAAGAGAGAGAGAGTAAGAGATGCTCAGTGAGCCTTTCTTTGAAGTTGCCTTTCTTTCTTTCTTTCTTTCTTTCTTTCTCTCTCTCTTTCTTTTTCTCTCTTGCTCTCTTGCTCTTTCATTCTTTTTTCTTTCTCTTTCTTTCTTTCTTTCTTTCTCTTTCTTTCTTTCTTTCTCTTTCTTTCTTTCTTTCTTTCTCTTGCTTTCTCTCCTTCCTTCCCTCCTTCCATTTCTTTCATTCTCCCTCTCTATTTTTATTTCTCTTTCATTTTCTTTCTTTCTCTCTTGCTTTCTTTCTTTCTTGCTCTTTTTCTTTCTCTCTTTTACCTTCCCTTCCTCTATTTCTTGCTTTCCTTTTCCTTCCTCCCTTCTTTCCTCCCTCTACAGGATTGGGTGGCAGTGAAGTTACTCTCCCCTTTCATAAGTTTCCTTGCTTCCTTCCTCTGTTTCTGTCCCTTCACCCTTTCTTCCTTTCTTTCTTTCTTCCTTCCTTTCTTTCTTTCCTTCCTTCCTTTCCTCCCTCCATTTCTTGCTTTCCTTTTCCTTCCTCCCTTCTTTCCTCCCTCTACAGGATTGGGTGGCAGTGAAGTTGAATAAATAACTACAGTTTAATGAATAAAAATAAAAGTTTGCCATGTTGATTGTTTTGGGTAAAAAGTGGAAGGGAAGGAAAGCTCTCAGCTTATCATCTTATTAATAAGTAAAGTTACATTTATTCTTGCAATGTCTTTTTGCATAATTTAGACTAACTTTGTGAGTTTTTTGAGGGCTGGAACCAATTTAAATTATTTACATTAATTCCTATGGGGAAAAGTCGTTCGAGATAAGAGCTGCTCGACTTAAGAGCGCAGGTCCGGAATGAATTAAACTCGTATCTCGAGGTACCACTGTATTGCTTTTTCTTATAATGTTTATGAATCCTATTTTTGAAAAACTTCATTCTTATAATGTATCATATATTGAAAAGGCTGAACAATCTTCATATATATTTATATGAAGACCGAAATAGTGGTATCCTAGTCTCCCTTAATTTTAAAAATTCAGCAAAAACATGTGACACACACACACACACACATATGAAGGTCTTGGCATATATATATATATATTACATTTTTCTTGCATATAATGTTTACCTTGCATACTTTTATATTTATACATTAGTTGAAAAAAATCCATAAAATATCTAAAGATCTCATGCCGATCTAGTATGAATAATATTTAATGTTCATTTATTATACAATTTTGGTATACATTGATGGCAATCAAGTATTTCAAATATTTTAAAGAAATATTTAGAACTGTATGATATTGTAAGGATAGGTAGGTAGGTAAGTGGGTGGGTGGATAGATAATTTAATTTATTTGACTTATATGCCACCCAATTCTGTGGGACTCAGGACGGTTTACAACAATAATGAAAATGATGAAATTTCTGCTTTGTTTAATATTTAGTAAAAATATTGCTTCTTTATGAGAGTGCTTCAGTTTAATTATGAGGTTGTAACTCCACTGAAAGACTTTTTAAATTGTGATTAAAAAAGGATAACCACTTAAACAGCTAAGAGTAATGATATAAAGTTGCAAGAAGAGATATAAAGTTGCAATAACAAGTATTTTTCCTTTAAAGTTCTTGAAAGGATGGTTTCTAAATTGTGTTCCTAAAGCAATATTCTATATTAGCGACAATCTCCCATCATCCCTAAAGGATGTTCCTCATGAAGAACAATTGTCATGGGAATTAATTCATGTCCCAGTTTAGCCCAAACTGATTAAAAGCATTCCAGGCCATTAAGGCTATTTGAGCACCCATTGAAGATGTACCATAGAGTAGTCTCAAGCCATTATCTACTCCCAAACTAATATTTATACCAGCACACCATCCCCAGAGTTCCATTTTCTTGGGATTTTTACTAGCCCTCATCCTGTAGATTCTGGTCCTCTGATCGAATATAGTAGGCTGGATTCCCAGGAGGAACAGAGTGAATAAAAGCAGTGATGGGCTGCCAAAATGTTTACTGCTACACTGTGGGCGTGGCTTACTTTGTGGGTGTGGCTTGCCAGCCATGTGCACGGGTAGGAGTAGCTTGCCTGCCATGTAACCAGGTGGGAGTGGCTTGTCAATCATGTGATCTGGGGTAGGTTAAAGGTCATGTGACTGGGTGGGAGTGGCTTGCCGACCAAGATAAGTTTTCAAATAGGTGCTTGGACTCTTTTTCAGTTCACTAAGTCACATTATTTGAATAGCCACAAAAAGGACAAATGATAGACAGCATTATTTGTTGAGGAGCACAGTAACATTTTAAGATTTTGTACTGAACCCACAAGGCTCAGTATGATAACAGATTAGGCAAGTAGCTCAATTTTATTTAATTGCAATAAAAGTTCAGTTCTCGATAATGATTAAAATTATTAAAGCGTTTATGAATAAAAACATTATATTTAATTATTTCCTATTTTAAAAGTAATTAAGGATCATACTAAGGTACTAGAGAAGGGAGGGCAATAAAAAACTATTAAGTACTCAATAAATAATGCACAAACATACTGTATCTCCCACCCACCCGTGGGGGCAGCAGCCCATTACTAAATAAAAGATGGTCAGTTCACATAACTTGTGCTAGAAAAAGAGAATAAAAGGATACCAGGGTTTCTGACTATATGGTAGATACATAAGTAGAGTGCTTCAGTTTGGCAAGATTATGCCCAAAGGTTTGGAAATATATATATATATATTAACAAAATCAACATAGAAAAATAATTAAATTGCAAGAATCAGTCTTTCTTGATTTTTGACAGATCCAGAATTTATATATGCTCATCTATATCTGAGGAAGAGTAATAAATAATGGTTAGAAATTACTTGGTATCTTCACCAATGGCTTCATATCAACATTAACTAGCAGAAGGCCAACATGACAATATTCTGTAGCTTAATTATAGAACCAACAGAATTTTTCCATTATCAGTTTCTACAACTAATCAAACTGTTCTTTCATTCTTATTTCATTTGACTGCTATATGCTTGTTTCACATTGTTGTGTGACACTATAATATCCTTAGAGGTATATCACTTATTTATATATCAAGACACCCATGGATAATTCTTAAATCAAATGAAGCTTTATGTTCCACATGACTCAGAAAAAGGAAAGAAGTCTCTGAAATCAGATATTAAAATTACTTTTCACTAGAAAACGTTATTTAAATCTGCTGCCATCACCTAAATTGTTTTTTCAGTCATGCAATGCATGGTATGTAATAGATTATATCACACATGTAATAGATTATGTAGCACATACGTATATACATATGTATGTACACATATACATATACATATACTGTATATACACATACTGTACATACACACACAACACTCACACAATTTGCTCCATATACTGAAGCAGAGATTGACAGAAACCTAGATTTTAGCCTATGTCACCCAAGAGAACAACTTATTCACGTCTTATAATGTCATCTTCCAAGATTTCGCTATTTCCAAATAATAAAAAATACCAATAATTTAGAATAACATTGATATATCTGAGATATAGCATTGCTACATGTGAGATTACTAGTAGTAAATTTTAATTATATTAAAGCATATAACCTATTTTTTCTTGTTTTTCCTGTAATTTCATCAGACCACCTTCTTATACACATGGCAGTTGATTGACATGGGTAGCTGTTTCTGATGCCTGCTTTTGTTTTTTGCAGAACCCACGGGCATGATACCAGTTTTGACAAAAGGAGTAAATGCATCCTCACGTAAGTCAAGTTGTATAACTTGCTTCCCTAATGTTAATTCTACAGCTTTTTTCCCTAGCCTTTCCCTAGCACCATTAAACTTTGGATAGAGTTTAGACCTATCATAGAAGTGGGGGGATGCAATTGTATCCTGCATCTGCATTTATGAGTTGAATTCTCAACTGGAATTTAGTACCTTTCTCATCTCTAAAAATGCCCTTAAATTATAAGTTGTAGCAACCTATTACAAGTTGCAACTTGCCATGTATTCATCCTGTCTTGGTCTTCCTTGACAAGATACTTTCTTTTCTGGCATGAGATACTAATGCCTCTCATTTCCTCTAGTGTTGCATGCATCCTCTTAACAAAACAACAAAGAGCTGCTATTATATTTAGATCTTTTCTTTGTGTAGCTTATATTGCCTCTACTGTATTCCACATCTTGGATTGTATTTACTTTTTTTTATTAAAACTTCCTTTTCACATGAATTAGTCTTTGAGAGAGGACCTAGCTAATCTACAGTGGGGCTACCTACGTTTGGAGTTTTTAAAACCTACTCTTTACAATGTCTGAAGTCCATTTGCACTCCGACAGCTGTCTAATATGCTCATATTGCATGCTGCTGCTTGTCCTGTTCATCTGTCACTTTTGTGGCACAGCAAAATAATGAATGCTGCATCTCTCTAGGTTTTCTGGGAGTCTTTTGTCTAACACTGCTCGTTCTGGAGTGGTAGCGTTCCGAAACTAGAGCGGAGCACGTGGCCTTCTGAATGCATGTTTTGAAGTGTTAGTGGATTTTGGCATGTGACTACTTTTTGCATTTTATAAAGATCCTCTGTCTTGCCTTTCCTGTGGTTCGGTCTCCTGTATAGACTGAAAATTCAGTCACTCCAGTTTTTATTTCCATTTTTCTTCAGCTGGTTATCAGATCTGGACTTCATCAACTTGTCAAGTTAATTTCATCCATTCGGATTTTTCTGCATAATTTGAATTATCATTATAAAATAAATGTTTGTGTTTTTATCCAAGTTCCATTTTAGATGTGCAATTCAATCTGAAAAGGTGATTTTAGTGGATCATTTTTGAATTGGATACCCACAGTCTAATTATTTAAAATTTATCACCATTACATGCACTGTTAAACTTCTTTCATTCTTTTATATTTTGCTCCTAGTACAGATTTTTCCAAAAGCAGTGTTGGTCATGAATTCTTTGCAGATGTTGAGTCATCTAAACATCTGAGTTTTCATATATGACCCAGGATAAATAATCTTGTTAGAAATTATATTTATTTTCAGTACTTTCTATCAGTGTAATAATATAGTGGTCCTTCCGTTCAGTATAGTGATATCCTATCATACTCTTTCAAATGGTTACAAGCATTTTCCTTAATTCTGCTAGTTTTCTGCCAAGAATAAGGAATGTTTTTAAGATTAATTTTTGCTTTAATGAATTATTCCCAGTGCGATTAGGACCACATGTAATTTCTTTGTAGTTCCCTGCTATTCACAGCTGCTTTTTCAACTGCTTTCCTCAAAGAATTTCACCTTCCCAGGAAAACAAATTTTAAATTCCACTTAGGATTTTTCCATCTCTATTATCATGTTGCTTTCTATGTATTGCAGAACTCATAGACAAGATTTCTGCCTCTACTGAAGGAACAAATACATCTTCTAGTAAGTATATAGAACTAGCAGTCTTCACGAATCTATCTCTATTTGTTTCAGTAAATATACAAAATATATACTGATTCTTGGGATACAAAACTAATTGCAAGAGGAATCAGTTTTTTAAAACCACCTTCCCCAGTATCTAATAGTATCATTCAGATAAATTGTATATTGCCACTCCCGTCATCCAAAATATCACCATAAAAATATCCATCACATCATAAGCTAAAACCCATTAGATCTGGGAGGCAAAAGATGTAGAAAAATTGCAAAATGAATCACTTCCATAAAAAGAGAAATAATTTTGCTTCCTTTTATTTTTTAAAAAAATCTTTTTCTCTTTTCCCCCTTCCTTTCTAGAAAGGTTCTTTCTTCGTAACAGACTGTTTCTTTAGGTTTTCTGCCAGTACTTTTAAGCAGATTGTGAAAGCAGTAGTTACTAGTGTTTCTGACTCCAGCATATGCAAATAATCCTAGCCTTTAGATCTTTTTACATAATTGGAGTGCACAGAATAAATGCCTATTGGAAGAATGCTTATGTTGAAAAGGTTTTATTAAAAATGTCTCTTCTTTGCTGCAGCCAAGAGATTATGAAAGTTCTAAAGACACTTTCTTCCATAAGTATACTGTGCTTTGTGTACTATATTAGTTCTTTGCTCATACTAATGTATTTTGTTGGATTATCCTTTTGACTTCCTTGAGGAATATTAACAGCTAGCAATATTAAGATGACATTGTCACATATAGATCAATGGATTTGAGCTGAGGAGATTGTGGGTAATATCCAATGTAATAATAATGTTACATTTATACTTCAGGATATGTTTATAATCAGTGATGGGGTGCCAAAAAAAATTCTGCCACACTGTGGGTGTGGCTTATTTTGTAGATGTGTCTTGATGATCATGTGACTGGGTCAGAGTAGCTTGCTGGCTATGTGATCAAGTGGGAGTGGCTTGACAATCATGTGACGGGGTAGCTTAAAGGTCATGTAGCTGGGTAGGGGTGGATTACCAACCAAGATAAGTTTTCAAATAGGTGCTTGGACTCTTTTTCAGTTGATTAAGTCACATTATTTGAATAGTCACAAAAAGGACAAATGATAGACAGCATTATTTGTTGAGGAGCACAGTAACATTTTAAGGTTTGGTACCGAAACCACAAGGTTCAGTATGATAACAGATTAGGCAAGTAGCTCAATTTTCTTTAATTGCTATAAAAGTTCAGTTCTAGATAATAATTAAAATGATTGAAGCATCTATGCGTAAAAACATACTATTTAATTATTTCCCATTTTAAAAGTAATTAAGGATCATACTAAGGTACTAGAGAAGGAAGGACAATAAAAAAACTATTAAGTATTCAATAAATAGTTCATAAACTTACTACCTCCATTGCATGTGTGTGTCCCCCTATAGGATTTACAACAAAGTATTTTCATTGTTAATAGTATACAGTAGTACAATAATGAAAGTAGGAAAATTGCAGTTTATTTCAAATAAAGAACAAAGGCGCAGTACCCAAAGTGCCCTGGAGGAGGGCGGCCTAGAAATCCAAACAAACAAACAAACAAACAAACAAACAAACAAACATAAATAAATAAATAAATAAATAAATTCTATTTTCAACTCCCAGGAAATTATTCCTAATCTGTGCATATTTGGGATTTATTTTTCTGTTGTATGGATTTTGTAGTTACTGATTTATATTTTCTCCTCTGTATCCATATATCTGCTCCTCTATACATCGGATAAAGTTTTGTGAATGTTGGTTTCTCTCACAGGAGGCTTTCTCTTCTTCTGGCACCAAGCTAATTTAGCCACTCTGCTGGAATTTCTATGTGACCTTGTAAGGTAGAACACATGTATAATTTATCAATTTAGGGAAGTTATACTTCCTTGCTAGTTGGGCAGAATACATTTATTTCATTAGCAAGCAGCCCTTTTCTATAATAGGATTAGTGTAAAGAATATATCAGCCAGGCACTCTTCCTGGACACGCTGAAAGGCTTCAGTAGGGAAAAAAAAAAGTATATGTCAGCTGTCAGAGTCTAGCTAAGAGGTTGCTGGTAATCAATGGCCTCATGGGATTGATGGAGCCATCTTTCAAGTGGAAGACTGCTGTTCTTCCTGCTATGGGCTCAGATTCACATAGGCAAGGGGGGGGAGGGGAGAAGATTATTAACTCTGTAAAAATACCATCAGCTGTTACACTACTAAAAAGACCTAGAATGAATGATCAAAGTCAAGAAAAGCCAGAGAACCAAACTGGGTTTGTTTTATCTCTTTAGAAATGAAACCTTTCTGCTTAACCTGCTCTTCTATGTCAAACCGACACAAATAACACAGTCCTTCATAAAATTGTGGCTTTTTAAAATTTCATATTACATCTTATAAAAAAAAAAATTTATATCTTACAACTTTGATATTTTATCAACTTATTTTTCCCCGATCATGAATTTGCTATATTTTACGACTCTTTTATATTAATTGGGTTAATTGGGTTTATTTTAATACAGGGTTTTACATAGTTTATATTCGACTTCTTTTCAATTGCTTTGTATCTATTTGTATTTCTATTTATATCATTACTGTAAGTCGACCTGAGTCCTTCAGGATTGGGCTGTATAGAAGTCGAATAAATAAATAAATATCTTTAAAATTCAATGGGTATATTAATCTGTATATCTTTAATAAAATTAAAGTTATGAAATGCAACAATTATATGTGCCAACACTAACATGGCAAGGATCTCAAATGAAAAGTTTCTTAAGTTTTTAGGAAACAAATGCTGCTGTCCTGCCTTCCACAATTATAATAATAATAATAATAATAATAATAATAATAATAATAATAATAATAATAATATTATTATTATTATTATTTATTAGACTTGTATGCTGCCCCTCTCTGAAGACTCGGACCAGCTCACAACAAGTAATACCTGTCATACAATCCAAACAAACCATACATAAAATGGAACAGCTGGGGGAATGTCAGCTTCCCCAGGCCTGGCAACATAGATGGGTTTTTAGAAGTTTATGAAAGGCAAGGAGAGTGGGGGCAGTCCTAATCTCCAGGGGAAGTTGATTCCAGAGGGTGGGGGCCATTACAGAGAAGGCTCTCCCCCGGGTCCCACCAGATGACATTGTTTTGTTGATGGGACGCGGAAAAGGCCAACTCTTTGGGACCTAATCGGTCTCTGGGATTCGTTGCTATTGTTGTTATGCATTATAAGAAACTGTGTGTACATTTGTGTGTGTGTGTTTAAGAGGCACTAGATTTCTCATTCTGTTCTTCTATAAGCACTAATTATCATTATGTTCACTGTGTGCCTTTTAGAAATTGCTGAGTAAACTCATTTACATTTAATCACACTAATAGATCAAAGGAAACGACCAGACCATTTACAATCATTTAATTGCTATGAGAATAATTTGAGACTGTCTGCTGGGTTGTTCTTCCAAAATCATGTATGAATTTTCCCCCAAAAAATGTTCATTATTACTTAGCAATTCTATTTGGCAAGACTTTAGATCTGTCTCATCACCTAATGCACAGGCTCATTCTTCTCTTTGCCAGGAATTACAACTTCCCATTTTCAAAGGCTATATAGACTTGTTAGCATCTTCATTCACATAAATAATGCATTTAGTTTCCCTTACAGAAAGATCTGCCTGGGATTATTGAGCAGGGGGAGAGATGAAGAGCAAATGTATACAGAACAGGGCATATAGTTACTGTAATTAAGTAAACATCAGGTTAGTCTTGAAATTATCTATTACTGTGGGATTGTACTAGTTGTTATATATATATTTTTTTTAAATGTAGAGGGTTATTTCCTTACTCACTGTTTCTTCCTTCCATATTTGACAATTTCAAAATGTTTTTATTCCTTTTTAAGAGCTTGATATTATGTGTGGGATTTTATTATGTATGGGATGTATGGGATTTTATGTATGGGATTTTATGTATGGGATGGATTTTATCCATCTGACACAGTAAGCTAATCAAGCAGTATTCATTAAGTTCATGTGTTCATTGTATGCTTTATAGCAGTTTCAACATGTATTGTTGAATACTTACCAAAAATGGGAAGCTCTCCAAGTTTGTTTCAACTTACAAATGGGAGTTTAATAAAAATAAATTTGTTAAGGCACTCCAATTTGCTGTATGGCCAAAAGTGTAGCATCCTATTTTTTATCCACCTATAGAATAGATTGTGGACAGAAACCTTGGTAGTAGGCTATTTATCATCATCATATCCAAGACAGCAAATTGATTTAGGAAGACCGCAATAATGTGTATCTTTTATCTTCCAGCAAAGAGAAATCTAGAACAGAACAGAATAGAGTAGAATAATTTTTTAATTGGCCAAATGTGATTGGACACACAAGGAATTTGTCTTGATGCATATCCTCTCAGTGTAATAATAATAATAATAATAATAATAATAATAATAATAATAATAACAACAACAACAACAACAACAACAATAATAATAACAATAACAGCAACAACAACAAAAATAATAATAGTAACAATAACAACAACAACAGAGTTGGAAAGGACCTTGGAAGTCTTCTAGTCCAACCCCCTGCTTAGGCAGGAAACCCTACACTACTTGAGACAAATGGTTATCCAACTTCTTCTTTAAAACTTCCAGTGTTGGAACATTTACAACTTCTGGAGGCAAGTTGTACCACAGATTAATTGTTCTAACTGTCAGGAAATTTCTCCTTAGTTCTAAGTTACTTCGCTCCTTGTTTAGTTTCCACCCATTGCTTCTTGTTCTACCCTCAGGTGCTTTGGGAAATAGATTGACTCCCTCGTCTTTGTGGCAACTCCTGAGATATTGGAACACTACTATCATGTCTCATCTCATCCTTCTTTTCATTAAACTAGCCATGCCCAGTTCTTGAAACCATTCTTCATATGTTTTAGCCTCTAATCCCCTAATCATTTTGTCACTCTTCTATAGTGTACATAAAAGAAAAGATAACATCGTCAAAAATCATAAGGTACAACACTTAATGATAGTCCAGGTACAAATAAGCAATCAAATCAAATTAGGAACCAGTCAATATAAATTGTAACGATACAAGCAACAAAGTTACAGTCATACAGTCATTAGTGGGAGGAGATTTGGTGATGTGAAAAATGAAAAGATTAATAACAGTGCAGACTTAGTAAATAGTTTGACAGTGTTGAGGGAATTATTTGTTTAGCAGAGTGATGATATTCAGAGAAAAACTGTTCTTGTGTCTAGTCGTTCTCTATAGCATCATTTTGAGGGTAGGAGTTGAAACAGTTTGTGTCCCGGATGTGAGAGATGTTTGTAAATATTTTCACAGCCCTCTTTTTGACTCATATACAAGTCCTCAATGGAAGGCAGGTTGGTAGCAATTGTTTTTTTCTGCTGTTCTGATTATCCTCTGAAGTTTGTGTCTGTTTTGTTGGTTTGCAGAACCAAACCAGACAGTTATAAAGGTGCAGATAACAGACTGAATAATTCCTCTGTAGAAGTGTATCAGCAGCTCTTTGGGCAGTTTGAGTTTTTCTGAGTTGATGCAGAAAGAACATTCTTTGTTGTGCTTTTTTGATGACACTTTTGATGTTAGGTGTCCATTTCAGATTTTGCAATATGGTTGAACCTAGAAATGTGAAGGTCTCTACTGTTGATACTATGTTGTAAGAGGCTGAAGTACGGGTGGGTTTCACCTAAAGTCTACCACCATTTCTATGGTTTTGGGTGTATTCAATTCCGGCCACACCACAAGGTTGGTTGTTCAACCTCCTGTCTATATGCGAATTCACCATTGTCTCGAATGAGGCCGATTACTGTTGTGTCATCTACGAACTTCAATAGTTTGACAGATGGATCATTAGAGATGTAGTCATTGTTATAGAGAGAAAAGAGAAGTGGAAAGAGCACACAGCCTTGGGGTGCCCCTGTGCTAATTGTACAGGTATCTGGTATGATTCTGCTTAGCTTCACCTGCTGCTTCCTGTTTGTTAGGAAGTTTATGATCTACTTACAAGTGTTTTCAGCTATCACTAGCTGATTCAACTTAGTTAGAAGAGTATTTGGAATGATAGTGCTGAATGCTGAACTAAAGTCTACAAAGAAGACCCTTGAATAGGTCTTTGGAGATTCAAGATGTTGTAAATATGCAGAGCCATATTAACAGCATCACCTGTCGATCTGTTTGCTTGGGGGGGGGGGTGTCTAACCATGGATCCGTGATGGTTTTCAAATGGAACAGCACTAGCCTTTTAAAGATTTTCATAGCTACAGATGTTAGAGCAACTGTCTGTAGTCCTTCAGTTCCTTAATGGTGGGCCTCTTGGCATTGGGGTGATAGTAGAGCATTTGAAGCAAAAAGGACATCTCTAGCATTTTATTGAAGATTTGGGTGAAGATGGGGGCTAATTTGTCTACACAGACTTTTAAGCAAGAAGAAGTTAACTTATCTGGGCCTGGAGCTTTTCTTGGTTTATGTCTATGAAATAGGTCTTGCACTTCCTTTTCTGTGATCACTAAGAGTTTGAACCCAATGGTATGGGGTCAGTTGTAGGAGGCTTGACTGTTGTTGGTGTGTTTGAGATGGGAGTTGTGGAGATAGGTGGCTGTAGTTTCCCTTCAAACCTGCAGTAAAACACAATCATGTCATCTGCCAGTTGTTGATTTCCTTCAGCCTGGGAAGGTGGTTTGCCATAACCAGTGATATTTTTAAGAGTTCTCTGCATTTTTACTGGTTCATTTGTTGAGAATTAATTCTTTAGTTTTTTAGAGCAGCTTAATTTTGCTGCTCTAATCTTCCTAGTTAATATATTTCTGACCTGATGGTACATCATTTTATCACCTTTTCTATAGGCTTCCTCTTTTGAATGACGTAGCTGCTTAAGTTTAGCTCTGAACCAGTTATTGCTGTATATTCACAAGTTCCTGGTCGGTACACATAGGTCTTCACAGAAGCTGATACTGTATATGATATTACAGTATCTGTGAGTTCATCCAGGTCTGCAGTGGTATCTTCAAAAATATTCCGATCGGTGCAGTCAAAACAACCCTATAGCTTTAACTTTGCCTCCTCAGACCAAGTTTTCTCTGATTTTATTGTTGGTTTTGTGGTTTTAAGTCTTTGCCTGTAAGCAGGTACAAGGTGAATCATGCAATGTTCAGGGTGTCCCACAGCTGCCCATGACAAAGGCCAATAACCATCTTTTAGTGTTGTGTAGCAATGGTCCAAAATATTCTTGCCTTTAGTGGGACGATTGACATGCTGAAAGTATTTGGGTAGCTCTTTCCTTAAGTTTACCTTGTTTAGATCTCCCAAAATACACAATTTGGTCAGCTACAGTTCTTATTGTCTTGTTTACACAGGCTTGTGGCAGGACGTGCACAGCAATTAGTAGAAATGAAGAAAATCACCTGGAGAGTAAAATGGTTCACAGTTGATAAATAAAGACTAAGTTTTCATCACAGAATTTATATATTATAGTTATAACTTGAGACCAGTTGTTGTTGATATATAAGCATAAACCTCTTCCCTTGTTTTTACCACATGTTCCTGCAATTCTGTCTGATTGTTGAATCTGAAACCTTGTGAAAATACCTCTATTCCATTATAGCATTTAATATCTCTTGCTTTCTTTAGAGAGCCCAGCTTGGCCTTTTCCATATCAAAATCGATAACTGTTTAGTGTCCAGTGAATGCTGTTCTATTACGCAGGAAATCTGGGATGTTATGGAATCTGATAACTATTGAGTGCTAATGTTTTAAATATAAAACAGAGATGTGAAAGGTCATTGTTTGATTCTGATTAGAGGGAAATGGCATGCAGAATTTAACAGATATAACAACATATAGAATAGACCAATAGAAGGGAAGTTCCATAAAGTTGAGTTTAGAAACAAAGATTTACTGCCTATGTGCATGCTTGCTTTAGGAATATTCAACATGCATATTTGTAAATTATCAGATTGCTAATAAATCACTGTACAGGCCTTTCGGTATTCTATACAGTGTTCCCTCGATTTTCGTGGGGGATGCGTTCCGAGACTGCCCGCGAAAGTCGAATTTCCACGAAGTAGAGATGCGGAAGTAAATACACTATTTTTGGCTATGAACGGTATCACAAGCCTTCCCTTAACACTTTAAACCCCTAAACTGCAATTTCTCATTCCCTTAGCAACCATTTAGATTATTACTCACCATGTTTATTTATTAAAGTTTATTTTAAAAAATATTTGGCGATGACGTATGACGTCATCGGACGAGAAAAACTGTGGTATAGGGGAAAAAAACACAAAGTATTTTTTAATTAATGTTTTTGAAAAACCGTGGTATAGCCGTTTCGCAAAGTTCGAACCCACGAAAATCGAGGGACCACTGTACTATCAAATTAATGGTTAACAAAATCTTGAATTTTTTAACAAACACATTTCATATGGATGCTGTATCAGCTGATAAGAATTCCAAGTATATAAATACATTCTGTACACTTACATCTGGGCTCTAATTCTGAAAATTTTCCTACAAACTTCCCAAAATTATCTCTTTTCTAAAGGTACAGAAGTTTCCTGCAAAGAAATAAGGAAAGAAAGCATCATATTTGAAATTGTAACAAAACAGCATTTTCAAAACCATACCCACATTAACATTAGATAAATACAATATCTAAAAACAAGAAGATGGGTACCCAGTGAATTTGATAAATAAATAAACAAGGTAGTGTAAACTTGAACCATAATTGTCGAGCGAATATATATGCAGTCATGGTAGAACAAGACTAATAATATGAATACTGTCTTGTTTCTGTGTCTGTGGAGATTCTCAGTCATTCAGCTCATAGTTGTCTCAAAGGTGCATTTTCAGAAGACAACTGGACTACTCTTTCCCCGAGGAAAATATCTCCTTCCTCAGGGAAAAAAACAATCCGGGACCTTTGAGACAGTGTTGGTTTCTGTATTTTTGTGTTCGCTCTGTGTATTCTGTGTCTTTCTACACATCTGAAGTGTTAGTACAGGGTACATGGTTGTTAGGGATTGCCATTGTAAACTGCATATTGTAAACTGTACCAAACTTGTACTTAAGTTAATGTGCACTTAAAGGGTTAACTTGTACTTGCAGAGTTAATATTCAAGGCTCTTTCGTCACTTTCTCATTGAAGCTATAAAAGCTCATTATTCTACTCAGTCACTTCCTTTACTTTACTTTTGCCTGAGATGGGGGAGTTGTGTTTAAGCTTCGTGCTTGTATAAGCTTCGTGCTTTATCTATATTGTATTTTAGCTTTGTGCTTTATCTTTATTGTATTTTGCTTTGTGCTAATCTTGTAATTGCTCAGTGCGTATTATTCTGTATTTGCTTTGTGCGTATTCTGGATTGTTTATATTTTGTTTATATGTAAATAATACTTATTTAACTAAGTCTGCGTCTTGGCTTTATCAGACATCCATGCTCTGTTAAAATTCTCTGCTCGGTATTGTCGAAGGTTTCATAGCATAGCTAACGGAGACAAGCCAACATGAAGCCATAATGGCAATGCAGTTCCAAGTCAGGACTCCTCTATGATAAACCCTTACAAATTGCTGAGGCAAGGCCTTTCTGTGTTCAGGGTCTTTGTTTAGTTAGTCAAATCAAATCTTTATTACTGCAATAGACCAACATAGGAAGCGTAATATAAATACAAACAGTAATTTTATAAACCAAAAGCAATATAAAATATGTAATGCTTCGTCCCACAATTTTTTATATTATGTAATGTTGAACTAAGCCCTAAATGATATAATTTTCATAATACGGAAGGAAGAACTGCTTCCCCATGACTCTTCACTTAACATATTTGTCTGTGTTGCAGGCTGTAGTTAATATATGTAGCAATAAATAAGAGGCATTTATTTATTTATGTATATTATGATATATTGAAAATGCATCAGACAGTATCCCAAGTAATATTTCAATAAAATTTATAAACATTGCCAACTCTAGAGCAAGCTGCTAAAGACTATAAAAGAAGAAATAATAAATCATCGTGTAAAATATTTTAATGCATTTTAAAAAATAAGTTAGTTAAAAGTTGGAGGCTTCTACAGAATGATTTCATTTATTCCATGAGCAAATTCAGACCCCCTCCACCATTAATTAAGAAATTATTAGAAAGAGTAATAATGCTGTCTCCCACATATGCATAAACCTTAAATTCTACAGAGAGAGAATGAGCTCAAAGCAGAAATGCAGCAGTACATATCTGTTAGATATGCTTCCCTTTAGATTTTTTTAAATCATCAGTGGTTACAACTAGACTGCATAGAACTCTGGTTAATTGTACCAAAGAAGATCAAAAACCGTGCATATGTACAATTCAGCGAAGCAACTTGGAATTAAGGACAAAGCTCTTGTTTTCTCAAAATCAGCAAATAAGTGGGCTTTCACTTCACCTTTTCTTGCCAAACAACTGATGTATGTCAGAAGCCAAGGACAAAACAAAAAGCAAGAAAAAGTTGATACTGATTTGCTGAGTGTATTTCCCATGGATGGCTGTGTTACAATAATAGCTGACTGCTGAAAACTAAACTAGGAAAGTAACCTAACCAAGCAAGGTGAATCCTTAAGGGAATTGCAAAAAGGAGAAAAGGGGGAAAAAGAAAGGAAAAAATAGCATGAGAACTGTACCCAGCCTCTAGAGATAGTCATTGTCAGTCTGGGGTGGTAAAATACACTCTACTATCCTTAATGCAAAATAGGAAATGTACTGAGAAAGCTGTCAACCTTGCTGCATGTTGACTAACAGCATTGTGGAAAGCACTGATTTTACTGCAGGTTCTATACTACGTATTCTGCAGATTGAATATACAGTGATACCTCATCTTACAAACACCTTGTCATACAAACTTTTTGAGATACAAACCTGGGGTTTAAGATTTTTTTGCCTCTTCTTACAAACTATTTTCATCTTACAAACCCACCACCATCGCTGGGATGCCCCGCCTCCGGACTTCCGTTGCCAGCGAAGCACCCGTTTTTGCACTGCTGGGATTCCCCTGAGGCTCCCCTCCATGGGAACTTCCATGTTTTTGTGATGCTACACAGAGGTCCGGAGGTGGGGTTTCGAGGACTTCGGTGTTTTTGCGATACTGCGATTTCACTGATGCTCCCTTCGCTGGGAAACCCCACCTCCGGACTTACGTTGCCAGCGAAGCACCCGTTTTTGCAATGCTGGGATTCCCCTGCTGGGATTCCCCTGCAGCATTGCAAAAACACAGAAGTCCGAAGGTGGGGTTTCCCATGGAGGGGAGCTTCAGGAGAATCCCAGAAGTGCAAAAACGGGCGCTTCGGCTGGCAAAAGGGGTGAATTTTGGGCTTGCATGCATTAATCTTTTTTCCATTAATTCCTATGGGAAACATTGTTTCATCTTACAAACTTTTCACCTTAAAAACCTCGTCCCGGAACCAATTAAGTTTGTAAGACAAGGTATCACTGTACTATGCTTTTAATTGATTTAGTTAGGGTATTAAACAGTTTTAATACCCTAACTAAGGAGCAATAGTGGCACAGTGGTTAGAATGCAGTACTGCAGGCTAACTCTGCCCACAGTTTGGGGTTCAATCCTAACAGGGATGGAGACTGACTCAGCCTTCCAATCGCTTGCAAGGTCAGTAAAATGGGGACTCAAGATTGTGGGGGCGATATGCTGACATTGTAAATCACCCAAAGAATGCTGTAAATAGACTATAGAACAGCATATAAGTCTAAGTGCAATTGCTATTGCCATTTTCCTCCTTTCTGTATTTTGCTTTGTTTGGCTGGTTTCTTAATAAGCCCGGGGGAAAAAGATATTTTTAGTGATCCTAAATAAAGCAGTTGGCCTGCTTTTTGATAATAATTACTCCTATTTCATTTTTATTTCATTGGCCCTACTAACCTAATTAGCAAAATTGTTTTATTTGCAGAACAAGAAGGGCTTTTCATAAGAACAAATCTGAAGCCAATAATCACTTATATTTTTAATTAGTGTACATCATTCAAAACAGATTTCAAAAGCCATGTTTGCCACTTGTGGCATGCACCCAGCTGATTCTCTGGCCTTCTGGACCCGCTGGGAGTCGGGAAACAGGATGTTTCCAGCCTCCAGAGCGGGTGGGGAAGGCCCATTATTTTGCTCTCCCCAAGCTCCAGAGCCTTTCTAGGCACCTGGAAAGAGCGGAAACGGCCTTCTCCGCCCTCTAGAGGCCAGAAATAGCCCATTTCCCAACTTTCCCCTGATTCCTAGAAAGGCTCTAGAATTTGGGAAGAGCACAAAAAATGGGACTTCCAGTCCAACTGGAAGTTGGCAAACAGGCCAATTTCTGCCTCCGGAGTGCCTTCGGGGTGGGTGGGAAAGGCTGTTTTTGCCTTCCCCAGGTTCCTAGACAATCTCTGAAGCCTGGGGAGAGGGATTAACAGTGTACCATTTTGTACCAGGAGCATAGAATTACGGATGTGGGCACGCACGTGTGTGACCCCCACACATACACTCCTCCCTTTTGGCATATGAACCAAAAAAGCTTCGCCATCACTGGTCTGGAGTCATGAGTCTAGAGTAGCAAAGTAGCACAGACACAATTAGCTGATTACTATACTTTCTCTGATATCCTTGTACAATCCTTGTGCATTTAAGAGTTGCAGTTCTGCTAATTTAATTTTCATGTAGAAATGCTCCCTTTATGTTCTTGTATAAAACATATATTTTATAGAAAGCTATTACCAGATAAAAATGATGGGGGAAAGTTAATGTTTTGGTAATTTCCAGAGTACCTTCATGAATTCCAGTAAGATTTGGAGTGATCAGTATATTAGAAACCTTGTAAAGGATTGTCCCAAAGGTGTTTTTTCAAGGGGCAATTGGACTTTCTGGTTTTTCTTGAAGACGTTTACGAAGACATCCCAGAAGCTTCTGCAGCTGAAAAAGCTTCTTGGATGAGAAGTGAAATGTCTTCAAAGAAAACACAGAAAGTCCTGTTGTCTCTTGAAAAAAGCACCTTTAGGAGAACCATGGCCTGGATGACTGAGAATTTCCATAGACTTGTAAAGGAGCTATGATATTCCATAAAACCTACCAGGACATTCTGTTGCACTAGATCTACTGAAAGAAAAAGAATCCTAAGTGAGACAATATTCTCTTTTTAATATTGAAGATTTCACACACACACACACACACACGCACACACACATTTCATAGTGTTATCAACTGTTACTCTGTAAAGAAATATCTTTATAACTCCTTAACTGCATCCGTAACATGCCTTAGTAACAGTTTGTTATGCCATATCCATATGATATTCTAGTGCAATCTGTCAGTCAGTAAATTTAATGTCACTCTTAGTTTAAAGTCAACCTTAGCTGTTCCTGGGGGGGGTAGTGTTGTCATTTTTTAAAAAAAAAATTCACCAACTTTACATCTATACATATACCACAATATCAACATGTTACACACTTATACATTTTCCCAATATATCATAAACAGATATCTTAAATTCACACTGTTTATACATTTATCTCCCATCTAATATCTCCCATCTGGTTTCCTTCTATATTTCATGACACTCACCTCCCGCTATCTTCCTCTCTTCCCTCTACCTTTTTTTTCTCTCTCTCTCCCTCTTACCTACTTCCCTCCTACCTCTCTCCAATTTCTTCCTACTTCTACTTCCTTCTTCCTATCCTTCCCTGGGTACTTCTAATTTTGATTTGTTATGTATGGCAATTAACAGATGAGCTTTCCAGAACCTTATATTTATGTCAATATTGGTGCTATTCTTAAACTGATATCTTCCCTTTCTCTATATTTAAATATATAATATATTCTTCTATGTATAGTTACTGTTATCTAATGCTGCCTTCTTCCTCCTATTTTTGTCACCTGGGTCTACCATCTTCAATTTTCTTTCAAATTATTCGCCATTGCTTATCTTCCAAATGTCCTCATTCTTTTGTACTTCTTAATTTTAGCTTTACTCCTCCATTTATATCTTAATTAGTGCTTTTCCCCCCTTCTCTTCTTCCAATTCAATAGTTTGCTGTGAATCTAGAACAGTGTTTCCCAACCTTTTTTGAGCCGCGGCACATTATTCGTATTTTCAAAATCCTGGGGAACACTGAAAGGGGGGGGGGGGCGGGCTAAAGAAAAGTTTGGACAAAAAACCCCTCTCTCTTCCTCCCTTTCGCTCTATTTCTCCCTCTTTCTCTCTTTTCCTTCCTTCCCTTCATTCTCTCTCTCCATCCCTCTTTCTTTCTTTCTTCCTCTCTTTTTTGCTCTCTTTCTCTCTCCCTCCTTCCCTTCCTCTATGTCTTTCTCTCTCCCTTGCTCTCTCTCTCTGTCTCTCTTGCCATCTCTTTCTTGCTTTTTTCTCTCTCTCTTGCTCTCTCTCTCTTTCACTGTCTTGCTATATGTCTCTTTCTTTCTCTTTGCCTCTCTTGCTATCTCTCTTTCTCTCTGTCTCTCTTGCTATGTCTCTCTTTCTTTCTCTTTCTCTCTCTCTGTGCCTCTCTTGCTAAGTCTCTCTTTTTCTCTTGCTATGTCTCTCTTTCTTTTTCTCTCTCTCTGCCTCTCTTGCTATGTCTCTCTTTCTCTCTCTCTCTTTCTCTATCTCTCTTTCTCTGCCTCTCTTGCTGTCTCTCTTTCTTGCTCTGTCTCTCTTTCTCTGCCTCTCTTGCTATGTCTCTCTTTCTCTCTCTCTCTGCCTCTTATATGTCTCTCTTTCTCTCTCTCTCTCAGCTGACTGCAAGCGGGAGCCCTGACGGCGGCAGCTGGACGTGGTGCTGGACACCGTATATGCCAGGCACGCAGCGCCAGCATGTACGACGTCCAGCAGAATGTCCAACCGCCACCGTCAGGGCTCCCACTTGCAGTCAGCTGGGAGAGAGCGAGCGAGTGATCCCTCTCGCCGCCGCCATCTCCCCCGACTGCCTGCGGCCGCTGCGGCCCCCCCCCGCTCCCATCGGACACTTGCCGTCGACGAAAGAGGAGCTCCAGCTGGGCGGGGTGCTGCCGGTACTTCCGTCCTGGGGCTCCCGCTCGCAGCTGTCCCCCGCCTCCTGCTCGATGCCGCGGTTTTCGGCGCTCTCCTGCTGGGCCCCAAAGAAAGAAGGCGGGAAAAAGGTGCGAAGAATGGAGCTCTCCTTCTTCCTGCCTTCCTTCTTTGGGGCCCAGCAGGAGAGCGCCGAAAACCGCGGCATCGAGCAGGAGACAGCTGCGAGCGGGAGCCCCAGGACGGAAGTACCGGCAGCGCCCCGCCCAGCTGAAGCTTGGCGGCACACCTGGCCATGTCTCACGGCACACCGGTTGGGAAACGCTGATCTAGAACAGGGGTCTCCAACCTTGGCAACTTTAAGATTTTTGGACTTCAACTCCCAGAATTCCTCAGTCACCAAAGGCAAAATAGCAGTTTTGCGGTCCACTCATCTCTTGCATCTGTGATTCTGTGATTCACCATAGACTTCACAGAAGACTATGGAGAACAGGAAACAAAGGAAATAGATTAAAGCAAAGGAAGTAGATTAAAAATTTTAAAAATCCCTATACCTGCCTCTTCAGCCATTTGAACTGATGATATAAAATAGAGAACAGTATTCTATATACTTTCCAACCAAATCAAGTGGATCTGAAAAGGCTTGCATTATGCATGTGTTTCAAAGTTGCCTGGAATGGATAAGTTAAGACTTGTTTTGACAATAAGATTGTGATTGATTACTGATCATGATTCTATATATCACCTTATAGAGTACAGGTATATTCCTGTAAGGATTATTATTATTTGTATTATTATTTATTCGACTTCTGTGCCACCCAATCCCGAAGTACTCAGGGTGGCTATATATTAGGGATAAAGATGAGAGTGAGCCATCACCTTCCTGCATTTTTAATGAGGTGGATTTTTGTTCTATTGGATTGGATCTTTGGCTAGAAAAGGGCTTTTTTCTTCTAGTTGCAAAAATGGCTATAACACAAAAATAGTGTAAACAAACAACAATCTCAGCAGATCTAGTAAAAGCTTTCACTGGAAAAAAAATCAAAATGGTCTTTAGTTTTATGAAAAAGCATTCAGGCTTATATACAGAATAACGCAGAACACCTTTCCACCCAGTGAAAAATCTAGATCAGCATTTTTCAAACTTGGCAACTTTAACATGAACAGACTAGAAGTTACTGAATTCCTCAGGCAAAGTGCTAAATTTGCATATACTGCATATTGCCATCATTGCCTCAAATATTTGGGTTGGAAGACTGCAGCTTGTGAGAGGTCCTCCTCCAAGCTACCATTATCTGGCGTGCAGGAATCCTGATAAACACTAGAGGGCAGCAAAAAGAGACAGACAATCCTAATTAGTGATTGCCAATACAGTGATCCCTCTATTATCGTGAGGGTTCCGTTCCAAGACCCCTCGCGATAATCGATTTTTCGCGATGTAGGGTTGCGGAAGTAAAAACACCATCTGCACATGCACGTCCTTTTTTTCTATGGCCGCGCATGCGTAGATGGTGGAGTTTGCGTTCCCCGCCGCCCACGCAAAGGGGAAACCCCGATTCGTCTGCTCGCTGCTGCTGCGCTACCGAGCAGATCAGCTGCTGGGCGGCCGAAGGAACCTTCCCTGGGTCTTCCCGGCCGCCCACGCAAAGGGGAAACCCCGGCTCCTCGCTGATGCCCGCCGCTTGCCCGCCCGCCAGCAAGAGGGGGAAGACCCAGGGAAGGTTCCTTCGGCCGCCCAGCAGCTGATCTGCTCGGTAGCGCAGCAGCAGCGAGCAGACGAAGATCGGGGTTTCCCAGCCGCCCACGCAAAGGGGAAACCCCGGCTCCTCGCTGATGCCCCCGCTCGCCCGCCCGCCGCCCGCCGCCCGCCAGCAAGAGGGGGAGAGATAGAGAAAGAGAGAGAAGGAAAGAAAGAGATGAGAGAGGGAGGAAGAGAGTGTGAGAGAGGAAGAAGCAAGATAGAGAAAGAGAGAGAGAAAGAAATATGAGAAAGGAAGGAAGAGAGTGACATCATCGGGTGGGAAAAATCACGATATAGCGTTTCGCGAAGATCGAGATCGCGAAAATCGAGGGATCGCTGTATATCTTCACTCCAGATATGGTAATCTCCTTTGCAACTTTCAATAGCATTACACCCGTGTGATTGCTCCTTTTAATGGGACTTCTAAACTTGATAGATAGGTATAGGTAGAAAGAGGTAGGTAGGTAGGTAGGAAGGTACCTATAAGGAATAAGAGATATTAACTCGATCCATCAATAGATCTGATTTTTGCTGCCTCAGTTTTACCTGGATCAATTTTGATGTGTTTGGTCCTACAAAGAATTCTGTACTCAATTTAAGTTTACATGTTTGAAAAATCTCTTTTTTACTGTTATTGATTAGTTTTTCTTAGTCTTAACAGAATATATCTTATTCTATATTTGTGAACAACTAAGAGTAGATGAATGACTAAAATTAACCAGATTACTCTGCAGTGCCTTGAAAACAGAGAAACTGATGCAGTACTTAATCTTGAAAAATTGCTGGTTTTAAGAGTTCAGAATATGTTCCATCACGATATATTGACACTTTGCACTGCATAACCTTCAAAGGAAATCTTGCTAAACTTTACACAGTGATATTTTATTCTATATAGTATTATTAAAAGCAGTTGAGTTGTATTTGGAAGATCAAATCTCACCAGGCTCAAGGTTGACTCAAATCTCACCAGGCTCAAGGAGGTCTCAAATTGTTGGGAGCAATAGGCTGTCTCTGTAAATAGTTTATACAGTGCTGTAAAACACTGTGAGCAGTATTTATGTCTAAGTGCTATTGCTATTGCAATAATTAAATTAAGGGATACAATTACAGCTTTTGGTAAATAATAAATTCTCAAGCACTGAATCCTGGTGATTTATATGGTCCATATCATTTTCTTATATACAATGTAAAAATGGATTGCCATTGAAAATTATCATTTGATTATTTTTCATTGTGAAGTCAAAACATTTATATAAATAAATATAAATATAATATTATAAAAATTGTTATAATTTATATAATATGTGCATTTGACCAGTAGAGGTTATGTTTCTATGCAACTTTAAGTTCCTATATTTTTCATTTGTGGTATCAATGTCCTTGAAAGTATTATAAGGACTACTATAGAGTGTGGGGGAAACTGTATAATTGGATAGAAAAAAAATAAGAAACTGAACTAATATTAAAGGGAAAGAAATGAACTAACAAAAACAGAATTGTAAAGTATCAATCATTAAGTAAATTAATATGTATATATATAGGTATGTATATATGTTTTATGTTGTTTGCTTGTTTGTATTATAATCAAAATTAAAAAAATAAAATAATAATAATAATAATCTGCTTCAAACACAGATTAAACAATTTTTTTAAAAAAGAAAGTATTTATTTTGGAACAGGTAGCAGTTCATCAAACAGTTAACAAGAAAATAATGCAGATCGAAGAAAGAAAATGAAGAAATGCTTTCATTTTGGTTCTCCTTAAAATACTTTCAGACAAAAAAAAATGAAATATTTGCAAAGCCAGATCATTGTCATACCTAACAGTTTTCCACATTCAAGGCTTTTGGGCAAAGCTCCTTCAATACTAATAAAGCAGGAGCCAGAGTAATCATCATTGCAAAATCCTAGATTGTTGATGTGAACAATCGGATTCAAGTGCAAGCATTCTCAGATTGGTTCATATGACCAAAAAGAAAAGGAAAAAAACCTTCCAACTTAAAGTGAGGATTATGTTCTCATCCGGTCCATTATTACTCTAAATTGCTGGGTTGATAGGAAGGCAAACTTTATATATCTAGGTAGCAGCAGAAAGCAATTGCAGCTGAGAGGCCTGCCATCCCCCCTGGGAAGGATCGGATATCCGACAGCCTCAGCCGGAGGTCCAGCCCATAAGGCTGTCACCTACAACCTTCCCCGCCCCATCCTCACTGCAGCTTTGTTAGGTTGCTCTAATGGTTGGGAATCCTTTTCATGATCATACACTTGGAGGGGGGAAAGGGGGAAAAAAAAGATGGCTCACTGGCTCCTGCACGCCTCTTTTTTCATTGTACGTCTCTATTCCGACTAATTGGATGAAATAGGAAGTACCCTGGCAGCCCTGTGTTGCTGGCTGTGCGGATTTAACTCAGGCCAGCCCTGCAGAGGGGTGGGGAAAGAGAGCAGAAGAGGAAGGAAGGCACGGAAGGGAAAGAGTATTCTGGAGGGACGAGGAAGAGGAGGAGGAGGTGGTAAGGACGCAGAGCATCCTTTTATTCCTTCCTTTCTATAATGATGATGCTGGGAAGGATGCTCAGGAAGCAGGCACCTGCTGCTCTGTAGTGATTCAGCCTCTTTCTGCCAGCTCCTTTGCACAACAGGATGCTGTTGTTACTGTCTCTGCTGCTGCCGTTGCCGCTGCTGCTGCTACCCTCCTTGCTGGTTTTCCTTTGGCTTCTCCTCCTCCTGCTGCATGACGGCTGTGTTTTCCTCCTCCCGAGCATCCCCCAGTCTCAGATGCTGAAGGTGAGAAGCCAGCGGTCCACTTTGTGCTGTTGTTGGTTCAGTTAACCAATTTTGCGGAGGAGTTGAGCTTCTGGGGTTTTTTCCCTCGCCTTGTTTTGAAGGACTGAGAATGGCTTGAGAGAGGAAACTCGGAATTTTAAAACAGGGACCTTTGAAAAGCGAGGGAGGAAAAGGAGCTGATTCATTCACTATGAGAAGCTTCTTTCCTGAGAACTTGGAAGGCTTTTACTCTTTCTGCGCGTTCGTTTTTTCTGACGCTTGGACTCTGTTTTCGTTACTGTGCTGTGATGCTGTAAGGTTTCTGGAGCTGGCTTCCCTGCGAATGGGGATGGACCCAACTCAAGCTTTATAATTCAGCCTTCTTGATTGAGGAGAGCTTCCCTTGGAAGACTGCAGGCTTGAAAATGTCAGAAGGCAGCCTGGAGAAAGCTCCCCATCCCTCAGCCCAGCTGAGTCCCACTGCATCACTTGATGGGCTTCCTGGTGAAGAAGAGAGGCCAGAGACTCAAAGGGAGGAAGCCAGGTTGCAGGGAATAGCAGGCCTTGCGGCTACTTGTTGTGTGTGCCTGGAGGCAGAGCGACTGACGGGTTGCCTTAATTCTGAAAAGATCTGCATTGTCCCAGTCTTGGCTTGCCTGATCAGCCTCTGCCTCTGCATTGCTGGCCTTAAGTGGGTGTTTGTGGACAAGATTTTTGAATACGATTCTCCTACCCACCTTGATCCCGGTAGGGCTCGGCAAGATCCGATTACCTCTGTGGACCCTACTGCACTGTCTGCTTGGTTGCCATCTGCAGCGCAAACCTCCTACTTCCCCCTTCCCACCAATGAAGCTGCACAGGAGATGATGGAGCAACCCAGAGGCCCCCCGGTAGTTACCTCTGAGGTTGCCTCTAAGCCATATCCATATAACACTGTCCCAAATGATTATTTCTTGCCATCTTTGGTACCCTCGCTACCTCTGCCTAGCCTAAAGACTGAACTAAAAAGTCCCACCACTGCATCCCTGGTACAAGAAATTGAAACCAATATCCACACAGCTCCACCAAAATTAGGTAAGTTCATATTTTATCCCCCCTCCCACATCCTATGCCAATTTGATCATAACACTTTGCACAAAGTACCATGATGAGTGAATATGTTTTGCTGATCATTAAAACTGATGGTGGTTAGGGCAAATTATACTTTCAGCCTATTATTTGAATAAGATTCACAAGAAGAATATGAGGGGAGTGAGGTTTACTGTACCATTTGCCAAGTCACTTGACTAATGAAATTTATGCATCAATTACAGTGATTTTTTTCTGAGCTCTCCATAATTGTCAAATTTTTTATTATTCAACTTCTCTGTATTTTGCATTTCTGACATAATAGCTGCCCCATCATAATAGCATATACATTTATCCCCTAAAACAATAATAAAATAAAAAGTACATTATGGAAGAATTGCTCTGAATTTTTGCAATAATTCTAGGTTTTTATATTATAACTTGTACAACCTTTGTCAAGGATTGCTTCATTGTCATATACTGCTAAATACCCTTAGATATTAGTAGATTAGTATCTACTAATACCCTTTTTTGCTGTGGAATTTATTAAGGAGAAATTTCCTGACAGTTAGAACAATTAATATGTGGAACAGCTTGCCTCCATAAATTCATAAGTGAATGCTACCCAACACTGGACGTTTTAAAGAAGATGTTGGATAATCATTTGTCTGAAGTGATGTAAGGTTTCCTTCCTAAGCAGGGGGTTGGACTAGAGGACCTCCAAGGTCCCTTCCAACTCTGCTATTCTATTCTACTGTATTCTATTAATACTGTTCATAGCTCTTCAGTCTGAGGTAAAAAAATAAATAAACAATAACTTGCTATATTCCACCCTGGAATCTTTTTTATGGCAAGAGCTGTTTCTTGGAATATATGGTATAGTGATGAAAACAAAGGAGCCTCTAAGCATGTACAGACTGTGTTTTCCTTGACCTTGGTTAACCAGTTTGGAATCAAAACGCAATGCACCTGACTTGGAGCATCTACTTTTTAGGTTATACTGTACTTGTGAAATGTAGGTCAAGGTGGCATTTGAGGGAGGGAGGGAGGGAGGGAGTGTATTTTTCAGAGTTGGAAATATCTGAATAATTTAACCTCTTTGCTGATTGGACAATCTTGACCCATCAGTTTAAATTAATAATTTTATCTTCATCCCTGTTATTGTTCAAATCAGAAAACAGAGAAAACATTTTTTTCCACTAATATACCAAACTTGTAAGTAATGAAAATGTAATGGGGTAATTTCATGTGCAACTTACTACTGAAATTTTTATTTTTATCAAAATCATTTTATCAAAATGTTTATTTTTATCAAAATTATTTCCAACCTTTTGTATCTCAAATGTTTAATAGAATAACCTCCAATGTTAGAGAACAAAAGTGCTGAGGTTTATTAAAATGCAACTGCTGTGACAATGCAGTTCGTGGATGGTGTGTCTTGAATCAGAAAGCTGCCTTGAAGTGATTCATAATGTTTAAGAACTCTGGCTTAAACATTATGCACTGCAGAATGCAGAGAAGAGCACTGGCTATTCCTTTGATGTATGTTCACTTTTGAAGCAAGAATATTCTTCTGCTTTTTTCCTTGACCAAGTTGCTTTGTAGGTATTCCTTCTGAGAACATGATATATCAAAGATGCATCTTCTGGGTCGATACATGACTCATAAAATTCTGTCATTAAAACAGTTTTGCCATTTCAAAAATCAAGTCTTCACAAATTCTTGGAATTCCTCTGCTAGATTAATAACTTTAGACTTATAGCTTTCATGTATAAATGACTTGAGTTACATAATTCAGAAATTTTATCACTTTCAGGAACACTGTATCCATTTTCAGCAGCTACAGTTTGGTTCTTTGCCTACTTATTATATTTCAGACAAGTCTCACTGAGAGGAATGGAAGGTTATAACAATGCACCTTCTTCCTGTAATTTTTACTTTGAGAATTCATTACAGAAGTATTGACTGGAGCTCTACCTATGTTGAACTGATAACCTGTCAAATAAAGGATGGATCACTGGATAGTAAAAGACCAGCTAAGTAACTGTCATGTATCAAGATTGCTTTAGACCGTTTTTTGTAGATGACAGTGTCATCTTTTCTTCCTTCCAAATAATGCTGCTGACAAATGGGTTATCATTAAACCCTCCCAAAAAAAGTCTTCCCAGAAGAGCAGACAATACCAAAGACATATAAATACAAAATTTTAAATGCCTGGCCCACAACACTCTATAACTGGGAAGGAGTTTAATTCATTCAATACTATAAAATTAGGCCAAAAATATGGCATCTGCTTATGCCCTGGTCAATGAATGAGTTTGTATAGGGGGGGGGGGGGGGGAGAGTTATAAAAGCTGGTTGATTTTATCTGCAATGCAATTAACTCGTATATTTGCAGAATAAAGAAAGGAGGTGACTCCACATTAATTCCATACAGAGATACCTTTGGCTATGTTTTCATTTGCATTTAAAATCAGTCGATTTTATGTTTTGCAAGCAATGAAATCTTTACATAAGAGAAAACAAGGTTACAAGTTTTAAAAAAATAGATTTGCCATAAAATGTAAAGAGATAAGAGGTGACTTACAGCCTAGCCCTATCATGAATTAGAGGTTACGTGTTATTGGAGCGGATTGTAGAAGAAACCCATTAGGTGAATTGTTGGAAGAGAGTGAAGCATATACTGTACATGTAAGGAAGCATTGAGCTTCATTGCACTGTTCAAACTAAGTATAGTTCAAAGCCTGACAGGTCAATTCTGAAGCTGGAAATTTTTTGTGTGTGTATGGCAGAATCTCATTTCCTTTCTCTCCAACTCAGCATATTCTGTTTGGGGTTGCATCTTTCAAGGTCATAGACTGACAGGAGCTAATTGATTCTTCTCTGAGCTGGAGTCAAAAAGAGAACATTCCTAGCAATTGTCTCTGTTAACATTAGTTTCATGCAATCGTCTACCTTTTAGCACCTAACATTTTGTCAATTTATCACTAGGAACATAAAGTTTCTTTTATCTTTCTGATTTTGAAATAAATCTGATATTTTTTTCTCCTAAAGTAGATTTTTTTAAAAAAAAATACACATTCATAGGCATTGCATTTTAACAGGTCAATCAAATCTACAATTATTTCAGTAATCTTATAATGCTGTAATTATTTCAGTAATAATTATATGTTGGTGTTATGAATACTAATATAAGAGGTAGAAATATACTTTTAGCTCAACTGTACAAAAGCAGAACAATTACTGTAATAGCTATGGTTGGATTATAGCAAATGTTTCTGTAGTATTGTATGTACACTATATTGTATATTGTAAATATTTTTGTTGCTACTATGCTAAAGAAGTAAAGATTTTTTATCTTTTGTCTGAACATACTTTTAACTGCGAAAGGAATATTGTGTGCTGCACTTTTCAGCAGAGATCATTCTTGTTGTCCTCTAATGGACAAAAAAATAAGGTAATCATTCCTCACTTGGTTCCATCATACAGCTTCATTATCTATATTTTTGTCTATTTATTGTTAACTCCTTGTGTGTGGTTAATAAATGAGACAAAAATGTTAGAAAGCCACCAGGAACAGCTCAGAGCATCCTTAATACCTAATCAAAAGAAGGACATTATGGGGCTTTTTAAAACGGTGGATTTAAACCTATTTAAAGAAAATCCTAGCTAAATCTAAACTTGCATACTTTGGAGAATAGTAACTGCTTCTCAAACAGCCCTTTAGAAATATATATACCTGCTATTTCGGGACTACAACAGTAATATAATATGCTAAATAAAAAGCACAATTTTTAAAAATTAAATTAGGTTCTTGAATGTAACTAATGTTTGGAGACAGTATTCGCCTTGCAGAATTTTTTTTCATTCACACGCAAACATAAAATATATTCTTAATAAATATGACTTCACTTGTAATGTTTAATTACAATCTCCCTAAAAGATATATTGCATTGCAATCAATTGGGGGGGGGGGGTGTTTAAAGATAAATAATGTTTTTCAATGGATTCTGAATGAAAAAAGGATGACTGAAACGATTGTTGCTTTTCCTGTTTGATCATGAAATCTACATGTTTGCAGGTGATTCCAAAATTACTCAGTCAGGCAGAATTGTTAGAGCCCAAGTAGAATATTATTGCATTATTTATTCAAAAAACATTGAATAAAATGACAAAAAAGTCAAATCAAATTAAAAATTGATATACCAAGACCATTGTACATGATTCCATGGGCAGACTTGTGTTCTCTCTCTCTTTTTTTTTATACTTTGTCACAATTTCTCTAACTCCCAAAGATTTCAGAAGTTATGATTGAACTTTGAGAGAAACTCACTTGCATTGTACAAAAGTAGTTTACTTCAAGCTACCTGTTGCTCCCTTCCTACCATTTGGTTTTGATTGCCTGAGTTGTAGAATTTACTTTGGCATTTGAATGTAAAATCGCTGCATAATTAGTCCTAATCTTTAACAAGGTAACTTTTTCATGTAATTTCCATTTATGCCAATACAGTACCTGCATCAGCAGCTTATTCTTCCTGAAGAGATTACTTGATCATTCCCTGAATTGCAAGTCATATAAGTTAATCAAATTCCTAAATGCAGACTCATCTTTTACTTCATCTTGTTTATTAGCAAAACAAGAATTAGTAATTCCATTTTCTTCCTGGACTTGCACTTCGACTACGGTTTGTTTTGGCAAGGCTATGTCATAATTTAACTATCTTTGTTTAGAGGCAAATAGGGTAGTATAAAATCAGATCTGTATGGACTTGTTATCAGATCAGCCAATGTAACATGACTGATCTGTTCATAAGAGACCAATTTTATTGCTTCTAGGCATGCAGGCTAAAAGAAAAAAGAATGACTAGCTGAAAGGGAACAATTTACATATGAATGAAGTTTAATTCCCAGTTGCCAATGTAAAAAAAGAAAAATAATTACTTTTTTTCTTGGGGACATGATCTTATACTGCAATGGTTTTCAATTTTTTCCCCTTCAATACTGTGTCTTTCTTTTTCCTTCCCAAATCTGTGCTTCCAATGTTTTATCACTATCAATGTTCTCACCTTATGCTCTTTTTTTAAAACATTCCTCATTTTTCATTCACATTTGTTTTTCTATTTCATATTCTGTTTGAGGAGTATGATTATTTGAAGTAGCAGGATTGTAAAGTGAGAGAACTTTTGTATCCAGAACAATATTCATCTTCTGCCTAGGATTTTTCTTCTTTAGAAATTTGAAGCTTGGATCTAATGATTTTCCTACGACGTTATTTGCTTTTCAGGTACATCTCACACATTTTAAAAGATTACTATTAAATCTAAATAATGTATGATTAAATTATTTTCTTCCAAAAAGAAAACTTTCTTTCTATTTTCCTAACCTATCCTCTAAGCAGTTCCTCATAATCAAGAAGACATGCTGTGCAGCAGTATTTTAAGTTCATAGGATAGGATAGATAGGACAGGACAGAATAGAATTCTTTATTGGCCTTGAAATCATTGGTGCACATGCTCTCAATATAAAGAAAAGAAAAGATACATTTGTCAAGACTCAAGAGGTACAACACTTAATGATTATCATAAAGTACAAATAAGCAATCAGGAAACAATCAATGTTAATATAAATCATAAGGATACAAGCAAAAAGTTACAGTCATACAATCATTAATGGGAGGAGATGGCTGATAGGAACGATGAGAAGACGAATAGTAATAGCAAGGCAGCTTTAATGAATTATTTGAAATTTGCAGCCTCACCCAGAAGCACTCCCTGCTTTCCCCCCAATCCACATCATTGCAGTTTGATTAGTAGCTTTGGCTTCTAAAATGAATTAGCAGAGTACTTGAAACTAAAAGATATAGCAAAGAATTCATATGTTATATGAAAAATAATAAATAGGATTTAATGGCAGAATTGTCAAGCAGATCCAAAACACCAATCTCAGCATTTTTATCATAATAACATCAGTTGCATGAAGAAAGTGGTAAAAATAATTAATTGTAGTCCTAAAATCTGCAAAAGGCCACCTTTCTCCCCATCAAATTGTGTAGCACTTAATTTCTAAGTCAAATGCCCTTGTACAGTGTCCCCAGCCTTTGAGTTGAGTCATGTGATTCCTGAAAATCTAACCATATGAGATTATTTTCCTCAGTCTTTATACCTGGTGCTGTCTTTATTATTTTTTCAGTATTTATAAAAGCACATCATGATTCCTCAAATGGCATTTGATCTGCCTTTCAAAATATTTGGTCCTGCTATTTCTGTATTCAGGATCCTGTTGGTTCTGGTTTTGTTTGCACATTTTATTGATTCTGTTATGTCTAGCTTTATTATCATTGCTGTTTTTAGATGTTATTTTATTATTCTACAAGGCAGCTAACTTAAATTTAGAGAAGATGGTTTTTAACAATAATATTAATAAAATATTGCTGGCTGCCCATTCTGCTATGTAAGTAGCCTTTGACTTATAACCACACCTGAGCCCAAAATTTCTGTGGCTAAGCAAGATAATTGATAAGTGGGTTTTGTCCTATTTATGACATAGTTGTTAAGAGAATTCACTGCAGTTGTTAAATTAGATTGATAACATGCTGTTAAGTAAATCTGGTTTTCCCATCGACTTTGTATAGCAGAAGGTCACAAAACGTCAATCACATGACCCTGGGCCACTTCAACCATAATAAAAATGTGCCGGGTGCCAAGCATCTGAATTTTGATCACATGACCCTGATAAGATGGAGTGGCTGTTGGTTTTGCCTCCCAAGGACAATCCCACCTGTCTGTCCATCACCCTGGGGGGGAATTATTGACCCCCTCGGAGAGGGTCCGCAACTTGGGCGTCCTCCTTGATCCACAGCTCACATTAGAGAACCATCTTTCAGCTGTGGCGAGGGGGGGCTTTTGCCCAGGTTCGCCTGGTGCACCAGTTGCGGCCCTATTTGGACCGGAACTCACTACTCACAGTCACTCATGCCCTCATCACCTCGAGGTTCGACTACTGTAATGCTCTCTACATGGGGCTACCTTTGAAAAGTGTTCGGTAACTTCAGATCGTGCAGAATGCAGCTGCGAGAGCAGTCATGGGCTTCCCTAAGTATGCCCATGTTACACCAACACTCCGCAGTCTGCATTGGTTGCCGATCAATTTCCGGTCACAATTCAAAGTGTTGGTTATGACCTTTAAAGCCCTTCATGGCATTGGACCAGAATATCTCCGAGACCGCCTTCTGCCGCACAAATCCCAGCGACCGATTAGGTCCCACAGCGTGGGCATTCTCCGGGTCCCATCAACTAAACAATGTCGGTTGGTGGGCCCCGGGGGAAGAGCCTTCTCTGTGGTGGCCCCGACTCTCTGGAACCAGCTCCCCCCAGAGATTAGAACTGCCCCTACCCTCCTCGCCTTTCGCAAACTCCTTAAAACCCACCTTTGTCATCAGGCATGGAGGAACTGAGATATCTCCCCCGGGCCTATACAATTTATGTATGGTATGCTTGTGTGTATGTCTGTTTAATAATGGTTTTTTTAAAAATATTTTAAATTGTAAATTATTAGATTTGTTATAAACTTTTTTTATTGTGTTGTGAGCCGCCCCAAGTCTACGGAAAGGGGCGGCATACAAATCTAATAAATAAATAAAATAAAAAATTTAACTTCGAACGGTCCACTAAACAAAAGGTTGTAAATCAAGGACTACCTTTAATTCTCATCTCTATCTTCTCATTTCAATTGGGTATTCTCTGAATCCTCTTTTCACATTCTAGTGGCTATTACTCAAAATACTCACATACTGCTACTGTCAGTGATAATAATATTTAGACAGATATTAAATATGTTTCTTTCAACAGATTGGAGTGTTTTAGATGAATAGCTTTAGAAGGGAAACAGCTTCCTCCAGGCCTTATTGGTTCCCCATACTTTTTTTTGTCACCAAAATAATTTGTTAAGATCTTTACATTGAAAAGTGAGAATGCAAATCTCCTTTTTTTATATCATATGGTGTAAAAGAATATATCATTACTGCATGAAATGCACAATAACAGCAGGTATCAAAGTATAAAACACCAATACAGTCAATTATTTTAAAAATGTACAAAACAAATCACGAATAAATGATGAATAAAACTACTCATCATTTCTTTTTAACAGATTTTGCCCCTTTTTGCTATTGGCTGATTTAAAAAACAAACACTAAAGTAAGAAAGAGACCAATTAATGTGACTGATCAAAATACTATTAGTCTATAAAATAGTCAGTATTATTTTTAATCATTTGATATTGTTGTTGTTGTTGTTATTATTATTATTATTATTATTATTATTATTATTATTATTTCAACAATACAACACAGAAAACGAGATCACTATGCTGGATTTCGTATTTCATCCCCAGTCGTGTGCTCCCCAAGCACCTAGGACTGCGTGATGTAGTGGCGGATTATGTGTGTCGACCCCTTTTGACAGATGGAGATTTTGTCAGTTCCAATGATTTTCAAATGTCCACTGAGATCTTTTGGCATTGTGCCCAGCATGCCAAGGACCACTGGGACCACTTTCACTGGCTTATGCCAGAGTTATTGCAGCTCGATTTTCAGATCTTTGTTTTTCACAGATTTCTCTAGCTACTTCTCAATTCTGCTATCTTCTGAGATTGCGATGTCGATGATCCATACTTTGTTTTTCTCCACAATCATGGTGTCTTGTGAATTATGTTCCAAAATTCGGTCAGCCTGAACATGGAAGTCCCACAGTAGTTTTGCTTGCTCATTTGCAACCACTTTTTCGGGCTTATTATACCAACATTATTATTGTTGTTGCATTGGCCTTCTTCATTCTCGAAAGACCATAATATCATGCTCTGGATTGATGATGATGATGATGACAATGATGATGATGATGATTCATTTGACACAACATTTGATATAAGGGTTATATTCTGCTATCTGGCAGTCCTGCTCCCTCAAAAGGGGTAACCCAGCCATAAAAATACAAACTGTATCAATTATTCTGATAAAATACTTTATGATTTGATTATGTAAATTACAATAAATATATATATATATATATATATATATATATATATATATATATATATATATGTTAAATGTTTTTTAGCTGGAATTTTAAAATTAAGGGAGACTAGTATAGATCCATTTCGGCCTTATTAGGCCTCATCAGCTAGCCACACCCTTTCTTTACTGGGATTCGATCTGGGAAGCTTCTGCATTGTAGAGGCAAAAAAGGAGCTGTGACGTTGCTAAATCACTTAACTTTAGAATTTCTAAAAAAGTAACATTTCACTAAGCTAAAATGAGAGCAGTGGAAAATAATTTACCTGTTCTGACCTGGCAGTTTAGACATAAAGTCAAAATGCTAAATAAGCTATATCACACTGCAGGAATCAGGAAAATAAATGAATTTAACTATATACAAAATATACACCATAACTATAGAAAAAAATCAATTTATCTTCCACATTTCAATGATGTGATTCAATCTTTCAAGAATGCACATGTGTTTAAAAAATTTAACATTAGTGCTTTCACAACCATATATTAAACTCACATATTAGCAAAAGTAATCAAGTGTCACACACAAATACACAATGTGTTACTATTTCCCCATGTAAAAAATTATAATATTTGTTCTCAACTATAGTGTAGGATTATGCAATATTGCTACCTTGGTACTTTGATTGCAAATATTCAATTTGTGAATTAGTCAATATGTTTAAGAACAACAGCAAAAACAGAAATCAGGAATTGTGCACAATAGTTGGCAACAAGACAACATTTTTCATTCCAAGAGGTTATGGCTGAAGTTGCTGTATAGTAGAGCATTTGTTCTGCAGTGTGCAGTTCAAAAGATATAAATGGAATCTTTTTTATCATTTGCACTCTTGCTAATGGAAATGCAATAGATTTTGTTGCAGAAACCTAACTCTGAATCAATATTGATGCAATGCAATGAAACAGCTGGTTCAGCAATGAAGCATCTTTAATATAGGACTTGGATTATAGCTAAGCAGTTTCAGATGGTCAGTTTAGAAAACCAGAATACACCTGAAGAAGACATGCCCCTTGTGCTTTCTTCAAGGAGACCCCAATGATATAATGGATATCAGTGGGGCCCCAAGACTCTTTGTTCTATTAATCATCAAGACTTTGTCTGACGAGAATTTTGGATATCATGTCCCTTGTCTAGTTCCTAAGAGTTTTGGTCTCCAGTTATTTTTATAATATATCCAGGAATAGCATAATTACAGGAATGGTGAAATTTGATGTAGAATATCTGATCAAGGCAGAGCTAGCCATTATATGGCCCCCTTGGCTGTCCCCTTCCAGCCTCATAAAGTCAACCAGAATTTAGAAATCAAATGTAAATAAGCGCACTACAAGGGGCAGGAAGAGAAATTGTGTCCAGCTCTGTGCAGCCGTCGTGCACTTTTTCAATCATCAAGCAACCACAGGAAGGCAAGAAGAGAGAGACTTTTTTTGTGCCTACAGAACGCTCACCTTTCTCATGGAGAAGCCTAAGGACTTTTGGCAGCAGCTTGGGAGCAGAGGGATAGAATCAAAATCATGTGAGGTATTAGTGCCACTTTATAAATCCATAGTAAGAAGACACCTGGAATATTGTTTTGATTATCACATTACCAAAAAAGATGTTGAGGCTTTGAAAAAACGTACAAAGACTAGCAACTAAGATGATGAAGGGCCTGGAAACAAAACACATTAAGAATGTTTGCAGGATTTGGGTATGGTCTAGAGCAGTGATTTTCAACCTTTTTTGAGCCGCGGCACATTTTTTACATTTACAAAACCTTGGGGCACATTGAGTGGGGGGGGGGGTGGCTAAAAAAAGTTTGGACAAAAAAATTCTCTCTCTCTCTTCCTCCCTTTCTCTCTATTTCTCTCTCCCTCTTTCTCTCCCTTCTTCTTTTTTCTCTCTCTCTCCATCCCTCTTTCTTTCTCTCTTCCTTCTTTCCTTTTTTGCTCTCTCCCTCCCTACTTCCCTCTATGTCTTTCTCCCACCTTCCCTCCCTCTCTTTCTCTCTCCCTCTCTCTTGCTTTCTTTCTTTCTCTCTCTTGTTCTCTTTCTCTCTCTCTCTTTCTTTCTTTCTCTCTCTTGCTTGCTTTCTCTCTTGTTTTCTTTCTCTCTCTCTCTCTCTTTCTCTCTTTCTCTTGTTTTCTTTCTCTCTCTGAGCTTCGCGGCACACCTGACCACGTCTCACGGCACACTGGTTGAAAAACACTGGTCTAGAGCAGTGGTTGCTCTACTTGTCTTGCAGGATTTGGGTATGGCCTAGAGCAGTGGTTCCCAAACTTGGCAACTTTAAGACTTGTGGACTTCAACTCCCAGAATTATCTGCTATGCTATGCTGGCTGGAGAATTCTGGGAGTTGAGGTCCACAAAGTTGCCAAGTTTGGGAACCACTGGTCTAGAGAAAAGAAGGGCTAATGGTGACATAATGGCAATATTCCAGTATTTGAGAGGCTACCGCAAAGAAGGGGTCAACTTATTTTCCAAAGTACCAGAAGGCAAGACAAGTAGCAATGGATGTAAACCAGGGGCGAAATTCAGCAGGTTTTTACAGGTTCTGGAGAACCGGTAAGCGGAAATTTTGAATAGTTCAGAAAACTGGCAAATACCACCTCTGTCTGGCCCCAGAGTGGAGTGGAAATAGATATTTTGCAATATCCTTCCCCTAGGAGTGGGGAGGGAATGGAGATTTTGCAATATCCTTCCCCTGCCATGCCCACCAAGCCACGCCCACAGAACCAGTTGAGGGAAATGTTGAATTTCACCCCGCAGGAAACCAACCAAGGAGAGAAGCAACCTCTAATTAAGAAGAAAATTACTAAGGACAATTAACCAATGGAACTGCTTGTCTTCAGAAGTTGTAGATAGTTGGGACTACAACTTTTCTTTGGAGGTTTTTAAGAAAAGACTGGACAACCCACCTATCTGAAATGATATAGATCTCCTGCTTGGGCAGGGGGTTGGACTCGAAGACCTCCAAGGTCCCTTCCAGCTCAATTCTGATTCTGATTTGACATAACGAAGTTTGGGGATACCAAATCAGGCTACATTGTTTCTTCCCTCTGCAACAGTCCAGGTTTTCCCTGTGGCTTCTTGTGGGAAAATTAATTGCCCGACCCATCCATGAATATGCCAGGTTTTCTAGTTTGCTAGAAAAGCAGCTCCCAAAAGTTCTAAGTGGCATCGTTAATGGGGAATCCAGAGTTTATTCCCAGTTGAGGAAATCTCTGCTACTTGTTTACAAGTACTGATTGTAATTGTAGTGCTCACGAACAACATTTAGTCAACATAATTGTTAATGAAGCTATTGTTTCATAAAGTGTGTTGAATTTCTCCCTGATTTTTTAGCTGCCTTTCATTCTGAAAATTGATGTGCCATCTTGTGACCTAGTTCTTACAGGTATTAGTTCATTTACCTTTGGTTTGTTTGTTTTATTATGTGCCATTCAGTTGTTTTTAGTTCCTAGCAGCCTCATAGATAGATTTGTTTTCATGGCAATCTATCCCTAACCTGTTATTTCAGATCTTCCGATGATTGCATGCATTGCCACTATAATAAACACCTTCCATCCTGCTTATACTTCTCTTCTTTTCCTTTCCATTTTTCCGAGCGTTACAGCCAGTTTTTATAGAGAACTGGGTCTTTCTATAATTTGTCCAAAGTAAGATAATTTTTGCCTCAGATGACAATTTTTAATCAATTTCTTTTCCTGAGTGTCCAGGGTCTTCTCAGGAGTCTTCTCCAACATGCAACAGGCATCAATGCTCTTCCAATTCTGCTTATTTAAAGTACTACTCTTCCTTCCATAGAGTGTCACAGGAAATACCATGGTTTACATAATTCTGTTCTTTGTAAGTATAGACACATCGCAGCATTTGAAAAACTGTCTCAAGGCCTTCGCGGCTGCTCTACCAAGTGCTAATCCATGGCACATTTCTTGATATTTCTTTCTCTCTCTGTTTAACATCCATTATATTTCATCACCTCTTATTTTTCCCTACACTTTCTTGTGATTCTAGCTGTGCATTTTTTGAATTAGGCCCATTTTTCTCCATTTGTCACTTGATTCCCTGCTTTATGATTTTGACAAGTTATGGCTGTAATAGGCATTCTCCATTTTGATTGTAAGTCAAAGACTACCTATACTGCATAGTATGAGCTTCATTACAGCAGAGGTCAAATGCAGGTTTGGTGGCTGATATTGGATAATTGAAGTATCGGTGATACATTACTCAAATGGACCAGTAACAAGCTAAATAATATTTGGAGAATAATTTACATGCAGAATATGTCATACAGCTATGGCTTCTAAAAAGGATTTTATGTTAAAAACATTTATCTGAACATCACTTCGTTGCAACGGGAGCCAGTAAAATTTAATTTGTTACTTCAAAACCTCTGGCTAAATTAAAACTACTATATTTTGCAGTGTGGCCTCTATTTTCTGTTTACCTGTCTCTAGAGTGAGATTCTCTTCCTTTATTTGGCAGAGACTTTTTAAATCAATTCTTTTCTCCCTCTCTCTCTGTTTAATTTATTGTTATTTGTGCAAAAGCAGTGTCACTAGCTTAGCAAACTTATTTTCATGAAAATATAAAAGCAGTTAGTATAGGCTTTGTGTAGTGTTGCCAGATATGCCAGCTTTAATTTTAATTTATCTAGAAACCAGAGAGGCCTGGTTTCCAGGGGGAGGAATAAATTGTGAATGATGTACACTTAGCTTGATTACTTGGTTAAAAAGCTAAAAGGGTAATGATATGTTATAAACTTATCAGAGGCACAGGATGAAGTCAAGCTTTCTGTTGAAAATAATAATCTAGTTATTAGTTGAAACAAATAGTATGGAATAATCTAGTAAATGCTTCTAGAATATTATTTAGGATTTTGAACATGAGGATTTCAATTAATAGACAAGCTTTCCATAACATCCAGACTACAATGTTCTTGGCATATTTTAGCTATACCTTTGGGACTGCCTTCTACCGCGTAGCTCCTAGCAACCAATAAGGGCCCACAGGATTGGCCTTCTCTGGGTCCCATCAGCTAAACACTGTCAGTTGGCGGGGCCATGGGGCAGGGACTTCTCTGTGGCGGCTCTGGGTCTCTGGAACCAGCTACCTCCTGAAAACCATACTGCCCCCAACCTACTGGCCTTCCGGAAAGCTGTAAAGACCTGGCTTTTCCGGTAGGCCTGGGACCATTGATCAGAATAGGCCACAGATCATTAGTGATCCATGACCTGGGAGTTGAGGACCACAATTTAGAAGATTTTTATAGTGCTTGTTTTGAAATGCACATTTAAAATTAGGCTTTGTCTATTTGTATTTGGCACCTTTGCCCACTGCTAGCTTTTCCTACCCTCAGTCTACCATTCTCCCTCTTGTTCATTTTAAAACAAGTCAGGCACTTAGATTAAGAAGGTGCTGAACATGCATGAAATATCAGATAAGTCTGGAGATAATACTTGAGATGGATTACCATGTGAATCAAATCAATTGGTCCCCAAGTCTCCTTTGGGAAAAAATAAAAACATCCTGAGTGATATTGTTTTATTGGGGTTTTTTTGCAAATGAAATAAATGAGTGATAGTAAGATTTTAGCATAAGTCATCATCTGTGCTGCGGGATTTATATTTTCATTTTTGAAATTGGTTGGCAATTGTGATTTTAAAAAGCCTTTGGATGAGAGTAGGAAATATTGTCTAGCTGCTTCATTATAGTCTTGGTTATATGAATTATGCATCAGGTCATAATATAAGGAGAGCGTTTTCTAGTTAATATTTGGGGAGATGATAGTGAGAAGTGGAAGATAAGAAATACATTGCCAATGTTCTTTTTACTTTTATTTGTTAGTTGGGTTAAAAGCAGCCCTTGAATTGTGTCGTGTTTTTCCTGAGCTTGACTATTTAATCATCTGAGAGAATACAGGCATGGATTTTGTGGCAAGATTTATTGCACCTCTAACTGCCAGCAAAATGCTTCGTTTATTTGAGCATTGAGAAAGAGCTCAGTTTAGAACATTAAATGGGCTTCATTCTGGGAGAAAAATTGCCTGGGTGATTGAAGTGTCACTTCAGAGTTAGCTCTTTGGGCTGCATGTTAAATAGTATTAAAATCTGTGAGATTGTCTTCTCCCCCTCCACACAAAAAATATCTATGAGATTGCTATCTTTTTCCCCCTCAAATGCAGAATTGTAGAACAGGGTTTTTTTTAATTCAGTTAGACTTTATTGGAAGTATCAGGAAAAATATTATTGCTATTCACTTGCAAAATGAAATGTCACTTTGATTTTATTGTGTTATCATTGTGATTACATGTTTGCTTAGATTTATCAGGGCAAATAAAAATGGCTAGAAATTTCTCCAGTTGTAAAAAAACAAATCCTATAAGGGAACTGAATAAAAGTATTTTGATACACAAAATTTGTCTAGTAAAACGGGATGCGACTTGAATTGTAAATTGCAACTTTATTTCAAAAGGTATTAAGCTATACATCTTTTTGCTGGGTTGTATCTGAATTTCATTGGGGGACGATCCAATTTCAAGCAAAGAGGTTGCTAAGTGAAATTATGGCTATTTATGATATTATTTCAGCTTTCCTTTGATTTTCAGACCTGCCAAAGGTTATAAATGCAAAGATTGTTTGCAGAGTTACTTTTTCATGCAGGGTCCAATTTGAGTCGATCACCAGAACCAAAGGTGTGTTCTTCCAAACTTTTGGGCTGCTGCTGGGGCCCACAATCAGGAAACTTCTCTCTCTTCAGACTATGCACATTGGCTGTTCTACACATTATATTTATATAGTTCTTGATGTGTGTAGCTTTTAATTTTTTGTTAGGGTATTAATGGCTGGCTATTAAGTCATTAATTATTGTTTCCTTGTGCTGCCATGCCCTTGGCATATAAACACTGGATAGGCTGATATTTAATTGAGAAGGGGCCCACAGCTTCAATGATTTTGTGGCTATTTTTATCCCTGCTCAGCCAACAATTGTAGTAGCTGCAAAACTTAATGCTGTTCATTGCATTGTAAAGTTACTAATGAGTTTGGGTCTCCTAGTCTAATTTATCACTTATGTTCTCGTAGTCTATTGGTTAGCTCCCTCCCCATCTGTCCCATATAATTACAAAGGCAATCCATGCAGGGAATCCAGTAAGTTACATTTGAAGTTTCTCTAACTCCAGATAATTACTTTTTCATCACCAAATGGTTGCTAAATGAGGATGTTGCTGAACAAGGACTACCTGTATAATAAGTGGATATTTTTGAAAATGGAATATTTGCATTTTTTCTGGCACAGTCACCTTCTCTTCACTCTATTTGTAAGGAGTGAATGCAGGGGTGTCAAGAAATAATCCTGGTAGAGCAGAATGATAGACTACTGTACTATCAAGAAAACTATTTGAAAGTATCCATGAAATTTAGCTCCTGATATTTTCATGGATATATTCAGGTTTTTTTGACACTGAGAAGTAGTTTATCATAGAAACATAGAAGTCTGACGGCAGAAAAAGACCCCATGGTCCATCTAGTCTGCCCTTATACTATTTTCTGTATTTTATCTTAGGATGGATATATGTTTATCCCAGGCATGTTTAAATTCAGTTACTGTGGATTTATCTACCACGTCTGCTGGAAGTTTGTTCCAAGGATCTACTACTCTTTCAGTAAAATAATATTTTCTCATGTTGCTTTTTATCTTTCCCCCAACTAACCTCAGATTGTGTCCCCTTGTTCTTGTGTTCACTTTCCTATTAAAAACACTTCCCTCCTGGACCTTATTTAACCCTTTAATATATTTAAATGTTTCGATCATGTCCCCCCTTTTCCTTCTGTCCTCCAGACTATACAGATTGAGTTCATTAAGTCTTTCCTGATACGTTTTATACTTAAGACCTTCCACCATTCTTGTAGCCCGTCTTTGGACCCGTTCAATTTTGTCAATATCTTTTTGTAGGTGAGGTCTCCAGAACTGAACACAGTATTCCAAATGTGGTCTCACCAGCATTCTATATAGCGGGATCATAATCTCCCTCTTCCTGCTTGTTATACCTCTAGCTATGCAGCCAAGCATCCTACTTGCTTTCCCTACTGCCTGACTGCACTGTTCACCCATTTTGAGACTGTCAGAAATCACTACGCCTAAATCCTTTTCTTTTGAAGTATTTGCTAACACAGAACTGCCAATACAATAGTCAAATTGAGGATTCCTTTTCCCCAAGTGCATTATTTTACATTTGGAAACATTAAACTGCAGTTTCCATTGCTTTGACCATTTATCTAGTAAAGCTAAATCATTTACCATATTGCCGACGCCTCCAGGAATATCAACCCTATTGCTCTTCTGTGAATATCATTCTGCTATCACAGAATATCACAGAATATCATTCTGCTCTTCTGTGATTATTTCTTACAGTCCCAGTCTGATCTAGTGAATACTTCATCCAAGTGCTAATCTGTTTGATTTAATATACAAAAATAAAGAAAAACCAAAATCAAACAGGAAAAATATGGGGTAAAAGAACAAAAACAGAAAACCGCTTAATTTTTAAAACATAGTTTTTAACTTTCTTCTCTACTTTTTTCTCTATTGTTTATCCATTTATGTAATAAAAATATTGATCAATATTGTTCCGTAAATGTTTAGAGAGGTTTAAACACATTTGGCTTTTTTTGACCAGCTAAAGTCAGCTAGATGTTGCCATATGTCTGGCCTGCATCTTGAGCAATACCTCTACAGTCTGGTCTGCACTTCCAAGTTGTTTACCAGAGGTGAAATGCTACCGGTTCAGACCAGTTCACCCAAACCGGTAGTAAAAAAATGCTAGCAATAATCAGCTGTGCCACATGATCTAGATTAGCTAGAAATTAGGATTTTCTAAATCGCTTAGCACATCTGATCCCCCCCCCCTCGCTGTTCTACTTACCTTTGTAGACTCTTCTGGCTTCAAAATGTTCCTTTTTCATACATACATACATACATATATACATACATAGTGTTGTCAGTGGTATGCCCAAATATGAGAGGAAGCATAACTTGGCTAACAAGGCCAGTTGCTCAAGTTCAAATCCTAGAAGAGTATGGGTAGCTGATGAGAACTAAATAGCTTGAAATATATCTATACTAGTCTCCCATTATCAGTTCTTTGTAAATTTGAATATGTGTGTGTATCTATGTAAGTATGTATAACCACCCCCACCCCCAATAAACCCTATAATATATACATAACACAAAACACTAACATTCTGGGCTAAAATGAACTAAAAGCAACATAAATCAAACAAAATAATACAAAATTTCCAAAAATAAACTAATCTCAGGCCTGGCATCAAAGATAGGTTTTAAGAGGTTACAGTCCTTACCTCAGGATGGATTCTTTTTCATAAGTTGGAGACACCCCTGCAATTTAACGGACAGGATCTTGAGTGCACCCACACTGCTTGATTTTATTAGCCAGGCAGAATATTTGGAGATATCTCAGATCTCTAGGCCATATAGGACTCTATTGCATCTTGAACTGCACTCAGAAACTAATTGGCAAACTATTCATTTCTCCTTAGTGAAGTGGAAAGAGAAAGTGACTTTTAAACTTTATTTAAGCATGTCTCTTAAAATAAAGTGAGGAGAACAAAGGATGGCATTGAATGTAGCAAAATGGCTTGCAAATATCAAACTGTGCAGCAGTTTAAGAAAAATGCAAACTACTGTGCTAATCAAATCCGACCAAGATAAGCTAGCAGTCATTGAGTTTCCCAAGCTGATTTTTCTAAGCCTGGAGATTGTGAGAGCAAGGAGCTTTGTTTATCTGAAGGACAATCTACTTATCTCTGGCAATCTTGCATTGTTCTCATTGCTTGAGAACATTGAAAAACAATATATTGAAAGTATGCTTTCTTCTGCAGCAGACGTTGAGCAGACAAAGCAAGAAAGGATTTTAAACTCCTTCCAGTTCATTTTATAAGTTGAAGATGATACCATTGCACCTTATTTCATTTTTTTCTACTGCTATGACCAAAACCTGCTATAAATGTTTGTCTCAGAAAGGCTGCAATAAAAAGGTTATAACTGTATTCTACTGAAATGTTCCTTAAGCACTTTTCCTTGTTTCCTGCAATCTTCGACTATAACACACACACACACACACACACACACCATATCTTTTCCTCTGTGGTTTCTATATGACAGGGAGATCAACCTTTGGATCTCCATCTTAAACTTCTGACAGTATCCTTAAATTTAATCCACATGATCAATCCAGAGCCAGTAAAATTGCTAAAGGACTTGGATCTGATTTCAAAGTATCCAAGCCCCAATTCTCACTTCCAAAATCATTTGCAGATCATTAATTGTGGGCAGTTCATCGAGCATCAGTTCAGAAGAGATGACAAGGAACAAAGCCAGAATTCTTCCGGTTACATGTCATTATTCCCTATCACAAAAGCGGACAATCACTGTTGTGTTATGCCAAGAATATCACATGATTATGCCCATTTAATGACTGGCAATCAAGCTCAACTCAGCAGCATGTTTAACTTCTACTTTTTCACATAGTCTAGAATGGACGATGAACGACGCAATCAAGCCCAAAAGCATGAGCAAAATTATAAGACAACAGTGCTGTAGAAGCAACCAGTAATCTACTCTCAAGGCCTTGTCCAAGGTCCTGAAAATCCTAGCATCAAATTTAACCTCATATTTTCTTTACCTTTTTTCTTGCTTGAGCTCCAGACTGTTCAACAGTTATTCAGTTTTGGCTGGCTACCAAATTCATAAATTTCTGTACTGTCTGGGTTCCACTTACCAGAAGAGGTCAAGTTGGGGTTCAGACATCCACATACACCAGATCAATCTGTCTAAGAAATTTAGTTTGAAATAGCTTAGAGCCACATGATTTGCATTTACTGAGTCACATGAAGGTTTGTGCAACATTTCCCCCCCAATATTTTCCCAGTGTTTGTTGCACTGTGCCCAGTATAATTATCACAAGCTCATTATCCAGTCAGGAATGTCTGAATGCCTTGTCATGCTATAACTTTTACAAAAATTTGAGAAACAACTTATGTAATGTATTCTCCTAGTTTGTTTTTTGAAGGCAATCAATTAAAATAAATCCTTAGCTGTGTCCTATCAGAGATGGGCTTGAATGGAATAGAATAAAATTCTTTATTGGCCAAGTGTGATTGGATACACAAGGACTTTGTCTTAGTGCATATGCTCTCAGTGTACATAAAAGATAAGCTCATCAAGAATCATAAGTACAACACTTAATGATAATCTGGGTACAAATAAGCAATCACATCATATTAGGAACCAGTCAATGTAAATCATAAGGATACAAGCAACAAAGTCATAATCATATAGTCATTAGTGGGAGGAGATGGGTGATAAGAACGATGAGAAGATTAATAGTAGTGCAGACTTAGTAAATAGTTTGACAGTATTGAGGGAATACCCTACATGGCATCAGACCAGATTACTTACGGGACCGCCTTCTGCCACATAAATCCCTGCGGGCAGTTAGGTCCCACAGAGTTGGCCTTCTCCAGGTCCCATCAACCAAACAATGTAATTTGGCGGGGCCTAGGGGAAGAGCCTTCTCTGTGGGGGTGCCGACCCTCTGGAATCAGCTTTCCCCAGAGATTCATACTGCCCCCACCCTCCTTGCCTTCCACAAGAGCCTCAAGACCCATCTATGTCACCAGGCCTGGGGCAATTAGACCTTGCTCCTCTGACCAATAAATGTAATGTATGGTGTGATTGGACTGTATGATTGCGTATTACTTTAGGGTTTTTAGTTGCATTTTAATTATTGGATTTGTGCTACATGCTTATGTTTGTATCTACTCTGTGAGCCAAATCTTCGGAGATGGGTGGCATACAAATCTAATAAATTATTATTATTATTATTATTATTATTATTATTATTATTATTATTATTGTTTGTTTGTTTGTTTGTTTAGCAGAATGATGGTGTTCTGGGAAAAACTGTTCTTTTGTCTAGTTATCTTGGCATGCAGTACTCCATAGCGTCGTTTTGAGGGTAGGAATTGAAGCAATTTGTCCAGGATGTGAGGGGTCTGTAAATATTTCCACAGCAAATATTTTACAGTGGGGTGGTAGACCACAAAGTACTGGGTTGCAAATAGACAATTTTAATACTTCTTACTCCCATCTCCATCTCAGCAGGTCTTAGGCAGGCTGATAATCAGCAAAAAAACCCTTTCTTTCCATCATATCAAATAACAATTATTTTCATTTTCAATTATAGAGACAATTCAGTCTTTTTAATATGATTTCATGTTAGACAGTCTTCAGGCTCCAAATATTAAAAGTTTCTGATAGTGGGTATAATTAGGATGAGTGAGGTATTGATTGCAGGATCAGAATCAAATCCTACTCAGTAAAGTATCCTTGAACCCTAATATGTTATGTAGCCCTGCCCTACATTGAAGAGTTCAAAACTGGAACTAAATCAATATTGGGACAGATATTTTTTTAAAATTAAGCCTTTATTTTCTTCAGTGGGAGCCATGTAAGTTTTGCAAAGCCAAAATGACATTTTGTTGTCAAATAAAAATGTTCAAATAATCTGTATGTATATAATATTTTAATAATTTTAAGTATTATAAATACCAATGGATAATAGCAATGGAAATAAAGTATATATAAAATACATTTACAAAAGAATATATATATATATTAGGAAAAAGATAATACTGTAACTAGTTAATGATCTTAGATTATATACATAAGCATATTTAAATACTATTAGTGATGAAAATATATTATGCATAGTAAACCATATGTGAGCAAAAATTGATCGTTGAGAGAATTCACCCTAAGATACCTCAAGAGGTATTTGTTCAATGTTTGTTTGTCCTTTTTAATGTACATAATTCAATAAAAATATTTTTTTAAATAAAAATTTTACCTATAGGAGAAAAATACATATTTAACTATAAAATGTATGTTTGTATATATGTTTGGTTTTATAATAAGGGTTTTTTAGTTGTTTTAGTATTGGATTGTTACATGCTGTTTTTATCATTGTTGTTAGCCGCCCCAAGTCCACGGAGAGGGGCGGCATACAAATCAAATAAGTAAGTGAGTGAGTGAGTGAGTAAGTAAATAAGTGAGTAAGTAAGTAAGTAAGTGTAATTTTCCTATAAAGCAGAAAATTGCTGAAGAAATAAACTGAAGAAATAAACATATGTTACTGGAGAATTTTCTGACAGCTGCATACTCAGATAGAGCCAGCTAATATTCTTCTCTAGCTTTCAGCCAAATAGTTTTATTTATAAGGATATAGATTATCATCAGCAGAAACAAATAATAATGGATGTAAGAACTTTGCAGCAAGAATACTTTTTTCCCTATTAAAACCTTTTCAAAGTTCTTTGGAGTAAGCCTGATCAATTTCAATGAGTTTGTTTCTTGCTTTTATCCTTGTAAATAAGCTTGTAGATATGGCATGGAACAGTTCTTTCTGATGGATCTATTAATCAGTGTCTTGCATATTCTTACGTCAAAGGTACTGACTAAATGCATCCATTCCCTCCTATTCTACTGTATAGGGTTAATGTTGATATAAAAAGGGCAGTGGGAATTGACTAATACTCAAACTCTGGTGTAGAATTAATGGAGGTGGGGGGGAAAAGAAGTACAAGCCACTTAATGTTTTGGCAGCTGTAAATTTTGAGATCCTTGTTCGTTAAAACTTAAGCTTAAAAGTTTCCTTGCATTATGTCAAGAATATTCCAGCCCTTTATGTAAATTGTGTGAATTAAATATAAATCTTTTTGCAGACAATACACAGCATGTATACTGTCATTGATATACATATATCCAATTTGTTAAGACTGTACAATTAAGCAGCGATTTATCAGTAAACCAATCATTATAGGCACTAGTCCAGTACGTTCAAATGATATACTAATGATATATTATACCAGTGATGGTGAACCTATGGCACGGATACCATAGGTGGCATGTGGAGCCATATCTGCTGGCACGCGAGCCGTTGCCCTAGCTCAGCTCCAACATGCATTTGTGTGCTGGGCAGCTGATTTTTGGCTTGCACAGAAGCTCTAGGAAGGCATTTTTGGCTTCCAGAGAGCCTCTAGGGGGGTGGGGGAAGGCATTTGGAGCCTGGGGAGGGTGAAACATAAGCCTACTAGGCCCACCAGAAGTTGGGCAATAGGCAGTTTCCCGCCTCCAGAGGGCCTCTTGGGGGCGGGGAAAGCTGTTTTCGCCATCCCCAGGCATTGAATTAAGGGCACTCACGCATGTGTGATAGCAGGTGCACATGCTCTTTTGGCCCCCAAAGAAAAAATGGTTCACCATCAATATACTATACTGTACCTCCTCTGTCCATTGCAGGAATCTACTACTAGAAAATTCCTGATGGATGACCAACCAGTCTTTGTTTAAACACTTCCAATAAAAGATAGTCTACCATCTCTTAAAGCAATATGTTCGCTCACGAATGTTTTTCTGATGGCCAGCTGAAATCTACTTCCTTGTAATGTAAATTTACTGTTTCTTTCCTGTTTTCTGGAACACCTCTAAACAACTCTACCATGTCTCCCCTCAGTCTTCTCTCCGTGCTAAACATGCCTAACACCTTGAACTATTTCCCTTACGTTTTTCCTTCTTAGTCCCCTTATCATCTTGCTTGTTGTCTCAGGACATTCTGCAGTTTGTCACTGTTTTTTTTCCTAAATGCAGTGCCCAGAACTGGATGGAATACTCTACGTGCAGTTTGACTCAAATAGTATATAGATATATTTTTCATATGAACAATAATTGGCAACTACTTTAAAGTATTATATTACCAGGTCTGTTTTATATTACTGAAGCAGATTTATAAATATAACTGCCTATTTATTTTTATTGTTCTACAAGGAGAATTATAAGAATTTTATTGAAATACAACCGAGTGGCTGAGTATGAAAAAAACACTTTTTTCCTAAAGTGAGAAATTTACATTTGTCTCAGCTCCATTATGTTATTTTACCACATTAGTGCAACCTAACAAGATCATTTTTGTTAGGTTGTCAGGCAGGGTGCAGCTGATAGGGATGAGACAGGCTAAAATTTTTGAATTTATTTGTTTTATGGAATAATACACAGTTTTGTCTCATCTGCAAATAATTATACCCTCCAGCTTATCATCCAAGTTCCAACTAAGTAATAATAAAATTAAATTTTGAAGAATAGAGGACCTGGGGATGAATGTTTAATGATACATCTAATACAAATATCATAAGGTACTTTATCAAATGCTAATGTATCAAGATATATTACAACATTCTTATAATACAGTGTTCCCTCAATTTTCACGGGGGATGTGTTCCGAGACCGCCCGCAAAAGTTGAATTTCCGCAAAGTAGAGATGCGGAAGTAAATACACTATTTTTGGCTATGAACAGTATCACAAGCCTTCCCTTAACACTTTAAACCCCTAAATTACAATTTCCCATTCCCTTAGCAACCATTTAGATTATTACTCACCATGTTTGTTTATAAAAGTTTATTTAAAAAAAATATTTATTAAAGGCGGACGAAAGTTTGGCGATGACATATGACGTCATCGGGTGGGAAAAACCGTGGTATAGGGGGGGAAACCCGCGAAGTATTTTTTAATTAATATTTTTGAAAAACCGTGGTATAGACTTCGCGAAGTTTGAACCAGCGAAAATTGAGGGAATACTGTATATCAGAAAATTTTGTTCAAAATGTTTTCAGTTCTCTTCTGTATTAGCAAAAGAGTTCCCTATAATTGAATGCTTGATTTATTCAGCTCTTTTCAAAGTATAACTTCAGCTTTCCTCTCAGTCAGGGGTGATATTCACTTACTTTCTCTACCGGTTCGCAAATGTGAGTGCGCGTTTATGCTCGCTTCAGTCACGCATGCACCTTCCATGCATGTGGGCGGCCTTAGGCGCATGTGCTTTGGTCATGCATGTGGCTTGCATGAATGCATGCAGCTTCAAAACATGTTCATATAGGATGGCATAGCATTGGGAGAGGGCATAGCGCCAGGGCCCACCCACAGGTTACTACTACCAAATTGTCCAAACTGACTGAATCTTTGCTCTCAGTTGATAATTAAGAGTACTGGCCTTAAGGAATATCTGCTTGAGAGTAAAAGCTTCTAAAAGATGGATCTAACCAGAAATCCTAAAAATATTTTATACCCAATTAAGTATGTTTTTCAAAGAATTTCTAGCAAACTTAAATTATAGAAGAGATAAGGATTATAAATTTTAATCTTTTAGCCTGCAGCTATTCCTTACAATTTAGCATTACATTTCATACTAGTAGATTCCTTTGAAATGTTTGGAGATAGCTAAAATTTACCAGTAAAAAAGCAGCAGAAGTGAAAATGAGTACTGTATATGATTATTATAATTTGATTTTTTAAAGTAGACCTTAATAATGGCATTCTGACCTTAATTATGTGATGAAGCAGCCATAGGTAAATTACAAATCTATAGATTTCAAAATTTGATATATGAGTTCCTCTTTCAATTTATATATAAATAGATATTATATTCCAAAGTCTGTAATAATAAATAACAATTAAAACAATTAAAACCACCAGAAAGTAGGTGATGATATTTTTGCAAAGATACTTTATGTGCATGGATTGAGTTCTTACTCACAGCACCATGGAGCGGTATGTACGTCTATTACTAATATTGATAAAAAGGTATTGTGGTTTTTAATTCATCAAGAAATTATACTGTATAATTGACCAAACAAAAGAAACATTAATCGGGTGTTCTTTGAAACTTTGTTTTCCAAATTTTGGAAAACTCTTTATGCACAGTTTTGATGCATCCATAACAATATGACTTATTGTTATTGACTTATTTTTACAAAATGTGCATTTTGCAAATTTGCATTGATATTTGATAGATGTAAAACTTTTGATGATTGTTCTTGAGATACAAAAATAAATCCTAATGTTTGTTTCTTGATGGTGCCAGGTTGGCACCATTGCCAATTCCCTTTTTGGGGGGTGGTGTATTTTTATTTATATCACTACTGCTACCATTTCCAGAATGTTTCTTCTCTAACTGTTTATTATTATTATTATTATTAATATTATTATTATTATTAGTAGTAGTAGTAGTAGTAGTAGTAGTAGTATTTATTAGATTTATATACTACCCCTCTCTGAAGACTTCTTTATTGTTAAGGGGTGAAGGCTCAAAACTGTAAATAAGAAAATACAACATTTCTTCAACAAAATTATACTGTTCACTGCATTATTTTATTAAAAAATAATAACTATCCTTTCCTCTAAAATATTTGATTCTTGGAAAATCTTGTTTATAGTTATCATGAATCATTTTTAAAAAAGGATCTGCGGGACAAACTGAACAATACTGTAGAGTGGTTTCGTATGTTACACTGAGATAACAAAGGGAAGGAAGTTGCTATCTCTTTCTTTGTCAAATCTCTATAGAGCCTTTCCAAACAATTGCACTTGTCAGCCTCCATAAAACTAACATTTTCTGTCTATAACAGGAATCTCTATAGATAAAAACGTGTAATAGTTTGAATTCTGCTAGGATAAAACTTCTCATTAGAATTAGGTACACAAAACACAAACCCTCTCTACTTTCAAAGTCACATCAATACTTGCCAAAATTTTAAAAATGTTTGTAGCCACATCTCTCATGCACTTTTTGCTGAACACCTTAGGAAGTCTCTTCCTGTCAAACACCCTCCACCTATTTGTCATTAATTCTTGATACTACGAAAACAAAATACTACGAAAACAAAATTGATGGAAGGCTGAGTCAACCTTGAGTTATTTATTTATTTATTGGATTTGTATGCCGCCCCTCTCCGGAGACTCGGGGCGGCTAACAGCAACAATAAAGCAGTGTACAATAGTAGTCTGATGTTAGAAACAATTAAAAACCCATTAATATAAAAAACCAAACATACATACATACCATGCATAGAATTGTAAAGACCTAGGGGGAAGAGGGTCTCAATTCCCCCATGCCTGACGGCAGAGGTGGGTTTTAAGCAGCTTACGAAAGGCAAGGAGGGTGGGGGCAATTCTAATCTTTGGGGAGAGTTGGTTCCAGAGGGCTAGGGCCGCCACAGAGAAGGCTCTTCCCCTGGGTCCCGCCAAGCGACATTCTTGGACCCGGAGAAGATCCACTCTGTGGGACCTAACTGGTCGCTGGGATTCGTGCAGCAGAAGGCGGTCCCTGAGATAATCTGGTCTGGTGCCATGAAGGGCTTTATAGGTCATAACCAACACTTTGAATTGTGATCGGAAACCGATCGGCAACCAATGCAGACTGCGGAGTGTTGGTGTAACATGGGCATATTTGGGAAAGCCCATGATTGCTCTCGCAGCTGCATTCTGCACGATCTGAAGTTTCCGAACACTTTTCAAAGGTAGCCCCATGTAGAGAGCATTACAGTAGTCGAGTTTCGAGGTGATGAGGGCATGAGTGACTGTGAGCAGTGACTCCCGGTCCAAGTAGGGTCGCAACTGGTGCACAAGGCGAACCTGGGGAAACGCCCCCCTCGCCACAGCTGAAAGATGTTTCTCTAATGTGAGCTGTGGGTCGAGGAGGACGCCCAAGTTGCGAACCTTCTCTGAGGGGGCCAGTGATTCTCCCCCTAGGGTAATGGACGGACAGATGGAATTGTCCTTGGGAGGTAAGACCCACAGCCACTCCGTCTTGTCTGGATTGAGCCTAAGTTTGTTGACACTCATCCAGGCCCCAACATCCTCCAGGCACCGGCACATCATTTCCACTGCTTATATTATATTATATTATATATTATATTATATTATATATATATATATATTATAATATAATATTATATTATTATAATGATTTTAGTTATATAATCATAATGATTTTCCTATAAAGCCTTCCTAAATTAAGGCCAGTATGAAAAATAGCAGAAGAAAATAGCTTTGATACAAGTGGTGTCCAGCCTTATACTGTATGTTAATGTTATATGTCAAGTCTATATAATAAATGAAATAGAAAAAAAAAGTAATTGTAAAAAAAGGAAATTATTTTCGCTTTCAATCCAGTTTAACATTGTGCTATAATAATGCCGTGTGACAACGACACTCTGTCACAAGTAGTTATGCAAAATATTCTTAATATCACTTTTGAAAGCTCTTCATTACATTACTTGAAGCTACTCTTTGATCTTTATGTCAGAGCACCTGTGTGTTGTCCCTCACCCTCTAACAATTCATTAGCATGCACATTTATTTATTTATTTATTTGTTTGTTTGTTTATTTATTTATAAATTTGTATCTCGTTTTATAGCCAGTAACCTGTTTCTCAAAAACCTCCATTATTTGCAATTCCACATTAAGATTAATGCATTAGTTAGGTACACACATATTATTAATCCATAATATAATTTGGTTAATTTATAGTATATGTCAACACTGTTGCTTATTCATTAAACCATATTTAAAGCAAACACAATATGAGTTCAGCATGTGAACTCAGGTTATAGTTTATAGTTTTACATTTTATCATTTAGAATTATGAATTCATCTTGAAAGAAACCAAATCTTATTTATATTTATTATTTACTGTGATTTTGATATCTTATCAAACGTATTAGATTGAACAAAGCCAACTCCATTGAATTAATTTTATAGAAATTGGCTACTATAACAGAATCTTGCAAGTCTATCATCGTCTTCTTTTTCTTCTTCTTCTTCTTCTCCTTCTCCTCCAACTCTTCCTTCTCCTCCTCTTTTTCCTTCTTCTCCTCCTTCTTCTTTCCTGCCAAATGTTATCTGGACATATTAGCTATTTTATCATATTAGCATATTTTTGCAACAACCTTTGCATATCTCAATCAAGTTAATCTTCTCTACAGTCTACATTTAATCTAAATAGCACTCTTTCTTTCAATTCTTTCTTCAAGTAACAAAAACATTAGAATATAATCATAAACCTCAGTATCTCCTAAGGATGCCATCCAGGGGATTTAAGTCAATTCTCTTTTTTTCCTACCAACATTTCCTGAAGAGGCAGTTTTTAAACACATTTAGACAAGTTCATAACTGGGGACACTTGGACTATGGAGTCCCTGACATTTCCTCACAGAAGAGATCATATAAAGGCCTTTTCACCCAGCTCTTCTTTGATGAGCAAACTCAAGCTGCTGTATCTAATTTTTATGTTTATTATATTTATTTTATACCTTATTTATTCATTCATTCATTTGAATTTGTATGCTGCCCAACTGCCGAAGGACTCTGGGCATCTCACAACCAAAAAATTAAAATTAAAAATAAATATAACATGCAATGTAATATTCAAACCCCTTTAAAACAATGTAAAACCAAAAATTTAAAACAGTTAAAAACCATGTGTATCATTAATGGCTAGATCCCGATAGTGTACGATGAGATAAATGGCCCCAAGCCTGCAAGTAAAGCCAGGTCTTTACAGCTTTCCGGAAGGCCAGTAGGGTGAGGGTAGTCCTGATCTCAGGAGGCAGCTGGTTCCAAAGAGCCGGAGCAGCCACAGAGAAGGCCCTCCCCCGCGGGCCTGCCAGCCGACACTGTTTAACTGATGGGACCCAGAGAAGACTGACTCTGTGGGCCCTTATCAGTCACTGGGAGCTATGTGGCAGAAAACGGTCTCAAAGATAGTCTAGTACACATCTGAACAACAGCAGATTGGGAAGGGGTTTTGTATGTTGTTTCTATCACATTGACTGCTTGATATTAGCATACATTCTCAGCTGCTCTGAATTCACATTCTTAAAAAATAATATACAGCATAAACAAAGAAAATACTTCATTAATATGCAATAGAAAGACTCCTGAATGACCTTGTCAATCAGAAATAATTTAACCATGAATTAATATTGTAGTACATCATTAGTAGTATAATTAGAGTCTTCGGAGAGGGGGGGCATACAAATCTAATAAATTATTATTATTATTATTATTATTATTATTATTATTATTATTCTTTTGAACATAACCACTCTCTCTGTTAACACTGATTTGGTTTTCTTTATCATCAGTAGTGATATACTGCTGAGACACATATTGTTTGAGGCTTGGAGACTTTTCATGGAAGTTGTCCTAGGAAGGTAGCAGCTGGAACTTCCCATGTCTATGACATCTTGTTACACATGGCTGATATATAATTCCCTCAACACTGTCAGACTTTCTACTAAATCTGCACTTCTATTCTACTAGTTTTTCTCATCATTCCTTTCACCCATTTCCTCCCATGTTGACTGTATGACTGTAACTTGTTGCTTATATCCTAAGATTTTTTTATTAATATTGCTTCTTCATTGCTTATTTGACCCCTATGACAATCATTAAGTGTTGTACCACATGATTCTTGACAAATGTATATTTTATTTTATGTACGCTGAGAGCATATGCACCAAGACAAATTCCTTGTGTGTCCAATCACACTTGGCCAATAAAAATTCTATTCTATTCTATTCTATATTCTATATGCTAAGAGAACATGTTAATTGCTTGATATGCATTGTTTTTGCTTTATTTCGCTCACACACATATGCATGCATCATCATCATCATGGATGATACTTCAGAGGGTCAACCAATCCTTAAGTGTTCTGGTAAAATAAGTAAAAGAAGACGGCAGATTCCATTGAAGGAGTAGAATTCTTATGCAGCATTTTGAGAAAAGCTATGTATCTGGTCAAAGCACAGCAGTTATCTTTCTTTCTATTCCTGAGTTAGGAATAGTGCTATTTATCCTTTCGACCTGTTTGTCCTTTCTTTCATTGTTCTTTCTTCTCTGATTTCAGAAAATGTTGAAATCACAGTCGCCAATTCTTTAACTGATGTTGGCCTTCACATGCACTGAGTTCTTCTCAAGGCCCTAGGATGTCATAATGGATTAGCATAGTGCATGTGCAGATCCAAGCAGTTGGCCTTTTTGCAGTTTTGCAGGTGACAAAAAATATTTAGGATTTTTCTCCCAGTATGGAACTAGCTTCACATGCTCATGGAGCTTTTGTACTGTGAGGAGAATGAAATCTCTGCCAAATATTCAGTCATACTGAATAGGTCTCATCAGAGGAGCCAGACAAGGAGCATCTCATCCATATACAATATGGTGAGATATAATTTACAGAAACCCATATTGGATTGATTGTCTAATGAACCAAAAAGGACCTCAGTAGGTGTTAGAATTACTGGACAAATGGATGACAGGACTCTGAACAATCAGGGTCAGCAGTTAATAATAATTATTATTATTGTTATTATTATTATTATTATTATTATTATATTATTATTATTATTATTAGTAGTAGTAGTAGTAGTAGTAGTATTAGTATTATTATTAATTAGATTTGTATGCCACCCCTCTCCGAAGACTACAGAACAACTGGAAGAAAAATGATTTACCTATTGCAGTGATGGCAAACCTATGGCATATGTGCCACAGCTGGCACTTGGAGGCATATCTGCCGGCACACGAGCCGTTGCCCAAGCTTAGCTCCAGCGCACATGTGCTCTCTGGCCAGCTGATTTTTGGCTCATGCGGAGGCTCTAGGAGGGCATTTTCAGCTTCCAGAGGGCCTTCAGCCAGGCGAGGGAGGGCATTTTCGCTCTCCTGAAGGTCTAGGGAAGCCTCTGGAACCTGGAAGGGTGAAAAATGGGCCTCCTTGGCCCACCGCAAGTCAGGAAATGGGCCATTTCTGGCCTCCAAGTGTGATAGCACATGTGCACGTGCTTTCGGCACCTGAGGAAAAAAAGGTTTGACATCACTGACCTATTGCAAGTATACAAAAATTGAAAGCAAAGAAATAATTATCTGAATAGGATATCTGAAAAGAATCCAACATAACAACATCCAGAATCAAAAATAATAGGGGCTAGCAGATCACGGTCAATTATGACATGAAATAAAGCATTCACGGAAGCAGAACTGGAAGAACCGCAAAGGTCTACTCGGGGCAAAGACATCCTCAAAGCCTTGCCAGAAATTGTTTGGACTGTAGAAACAAACCAGGGGGAGTCAGACGTAGAGGAAGCCAGCACAGCTATTGAATCGTTTTAATTCCCAATTGTGAATTGGTAATGAATAATTAGGCTGTCTGAAAATAAGGTTCAATACAGGGCTTACAAAATCTGTGTTTTCCCATGATAATAATAAGATGTGGCTACCCAGAATAGTTAAATGCATGTATCATGTGCATTTTCCTTTAATTGCCATCTGGTTTCCTTCTTTATTTTCTTTCCTTCCACATTTTTGACTTTCCATATGTCTCTTTAATCAGATCTTAAAGAATCTCGTAGTTCTTATCTGTGGGATAAAATTATATGAAGATCATTTTTATAGCTGTCTGGCAAGTGTAATAAAGTTCATGATTATTAGCCATTAAATCTTCCATTCATTTGCTAAGGAAATCGTTAGCAATTATTGGCCCAGCTTCTTGGATGTTTGTTCATATCACTGTATAAAGGTAATTTTTCCTTAAATGGGCTATTTTGGAACACCGATTAACATGGACTTTCATAGAAAATAACACTGTATAAGATCAGTGGCTCCCAACCTTTTGGGCCCCAGAGATTAGTTAAGGGGAGGGGAATTTTCACAGACCGGAAGGAGCATGTTTTCACATGCTAACTAGATGTCGCACATGTGCAGGTGAAGCTTTGTTTGCTTGTGTGGCCTGGTTCTTAATAGTCCGTAAACCAGTCTGGGAGGTGGTGACCCTTGGTGGCTGCCCACACACATTTAATATTAGCTAGAAATTATTATTATTATTATTTATTGGATTTGTATGCCGCCCCTCTCCGTGGACTCGGGGCGGCTAACAACAGTGATAAAAACAGAATGTAAAAATCCAATACTAAAACAGCTAAAAACCCTTGTTATAAAACCAACCATACATACAAACATACCATGCATAAATTGTAGAAGCCTTGGGGAAAAGATTATCTTAGTTCCCCCATGCCTGACGGCAGAGGTGGGTTTTGAGGAGCTTACAAAAGGCAAGGAGGGTGGGGGCCGCCACAGAGAAGGCTCTTCCCCTGGGCCCCGCCAACCGACATTGTTTAGTTGACGGGACCTGGAGAAGGCCCACTCTGTGGGACCTAACTGGTCGCTGGAAATAAGAAAGAAACCCTACTGTATTGAACTGCTACTATATTTGTAGGTTTCAGGACAGCAGATATCCTTTCTGAGAAAGAAAAAATTACAGTGGAGCACTAGGAAATTTTAAATATACTTAGATTACAAGAAATACGATCAAAGAATAGTACTGACAAAAAAAATATTAAATATTAACTAGCTATGCGCTATAACCCCATAGAAGGAACAAACATGAAGCAGAAGCTGCATAGTATGAAAACATATTGAGAAAAGGATGTCAAATTAAGAAAAATAAACATGTATAAAAATATAAATATTGTAATCAGCTGTGATCATCTGGCATTGAATATCATTTGTATGGCATAATGTTTGCATTAACTGAAATAAAATAAAGCCATTTAATGAAGCTTTGAAGAAAACATTGTGCTCAATAGTAGAATATATTTTATTTTATTGTTCTGTAAGTGTCCCTGAAGTTTAATTTGTTGCAGTTTGATTTCTCAGTTACCCTTACTCCCCCCTGCATAGTATTTGTGGCACCAGACTGGGGGAAACTGCACTAAATATTTATATCAAGAAGCTCATGGCAGGGCTCAAAAATTTATTACAAGCACTTCAGTTTTGCTGAAGAAATCTGAGCTTCAGCTTTGCCTGGAATGTCTAGTCCCTCAGGATTACTTATATGGGTTCTTTATCTTTTTTGAAGGAGAAGAATTGAGATTTAAATATAGCTTGGTAATACTGTCAAATTACGATTCAAATGGGGATAGGCATCCCACAAAAATAGCTCTTAGTACCAATTTCTTGCCCCACAGCTCACTTGTGGGCTGCAAAATAGCTGGCTTGGGCTCGTGAATATTTTCTGAGATTTTAATTAATTAATTCAATTAGACATGGCTACTCCAGAAGAATACGTAATTTAGAGATTCCACACAAAACCCCACAATAAAAGAGTTAAAATCCACAACAAGGTACCCTGGCTAAATCAATGAACACACAAAAAAAGAATACAGTACAATACAGAGTATAATACATAGTATGCTAAAATCAGGTCAGCTTTTTACCTCTGCCATAAATTAAGATAAAATAAGATTTGGGTCAGGAAGCATTTACTATCATAATATTCTCGATGTTCATGTGGGAATCAAGAGAATGCCTAGATGTTCCCTGTTCCATAATTCCAGAGTACTCTGGAAAGAAAATAATTTGGAAAGAATTTACGGTATTTTAATCATCCAACTATCTTTATAACTTTTAACTCCTATACTTGGAAGAGCATACTTGTTTGCTTCTGCAGTGTGGTATGGAAAATATAGTGAGACAGAGCAGAGTATTATTGGGATTTGTAAGATATGCCCCCTGTCAAAATATTTTTTTTTCTAAATCTCCCATGCTGCTTCACTTATTTGACTTAGCATGCTTTATGTTCATAAAGTCCCCATTAGCAACCACAATTGGGATTAGCAGCTTGGTCATAAAATGGAGCTGTTAATGAATGAAACTGCAAGTATGCTTAAAAATTTTCTTCAGTGTCCTTTATTGAGAAGATTGTAAGTGTGAGGATTGCTTATTCAGTTACTCTTTCATCACTGTCATAATTGTGAACGGTCACTAAACAAGAACTACTTGTATTTATGTTTCTATGAAGTTTTCTTCCAACATTTTGTTCTGATTTCTAAGTTATGGACCACAACCAAACTAAATAACACTCACTTATTTTATTCTCATAAAAATATTGCAAACTTCAATTTATGCTTTAAATCCTGTCAACATATTATTGTCTCTCTGAATACTGTTTCTATTAATAATGTTGAGATGGTGGAGATGGGAGATCTTACCATCAGATTTACAAACAAACCAGTAAAGATAAAAGGAAGTTGAATGAATTAAAAAAAAGTAAAGGGTGGAGTTCAGTTTCAAAAGAAAAGTTGTAATCTGTGCAAAGGCACTTGAATACTGCAGAGAACCAGGATATCTTATTTGATGTGGTGGCACACTTTGCTCAGCTGTTCTTATTTCTTTGACTATAATGGCATATTGGCAGAACCAGAAAAGAAACTCCTGTTATTTCTGCAGTTTTTAATTAAGAGCTTCTGCTCTTGAATGTGGGATTGCTTTTCACACAAATTGCCAACTTTTAAGTATCCTTTGATTGTGATAGCTTCATAAGAGTCCTACATGGAATTTAATCTTCTGCCTCCAACTTGTATTGCCAATGCTATTCTATGCAAGTAGTTAAATCATATTAGTCAGTGTGAAAATGCCTTCCCACTAGCAGTTTGCACACTAGTGCAAGGCTGAAGTGCAACATTAAATTAAAACATTTTTTCCTGGGCCAATTCCATTGTCTGTAATTAAGTCTTTTATATGAATGGGAAGTAAACTTTTGATAGTTTCCCTTTCAATGGCTGTGATCAGACAGTCTTCTGCTGCTGCTTGGAAGAGTAAGACTGAAAGAACGTTTGAAAGAGAAAGCTAGAGATTAGTTTACTATGCATAGCTCTGTTTCTAAACTCACTGACCATATTTTTATTATTATTATTATTATTATTATTATTATTATTATTATTATTAATTAGATTTGTATGCCGCCCCTCTCCGTAGACTTGAGGCAGCTCACAACAGTGATAAAAAACAATACATGGTAACAAATCTAATATTTAAAATCTAAAAATAACAATTTTACATTAAAAAGTCTAAACAAACCCAATATATAAAAACATACACACAATCATATCATACACAAAAACTACATGGGCAAGGGGGAGATGTCTCAGTTTCCCCATGCCTGATGGCAGAGGTGGGTTTTAAGGAGTTTACGAAAGGCAAGGAGGGTGGAGGCAATCCTAATCTCTGAGGGGAGCTGGTTCTAGAGGGTCAGAGCCACCACAGAGAAGGCTCTTCCCCTGGGTCCTGCCAGCCGACATTGTTTAGTCGACGGGACCCGGAGAAGGCCAACTTTGTGGGACCTAATCGGTCACTGCGATTCGTGCGGCAGAAGGCGGTTTCGCAGACATCCTGGTCCTGTGCCGTGAAGAGCTTTATAGGTCATAACCAACACTTTGAATTGTGACCGGAAACTGATCGGCAACCAATGCAGACTGCGGAGTGTTGGTGTAATATGGGCATACCTAGGGAAGCCCATGATTGCTCTCACAGCTGCATTCTGCACGATCTGAAGTTTCCAAACACTCTTCAAAGGTAGCCCCACGTAGAGAGCATTACAGTAGTCGAACCTTGAGGTGATGAGGGCATGCTTGGAAGAGTAAGATTGAAAGAACATTTGAAAGAGAAAGCTGGAGATTAGTTTACTATTCATAGCTCTCTTTTTGAACTCACTGACCATATTTTTTTTTATCCTGTGTGCACTCTTCATCCATTCTCAGAATTTGAGTGAGCAGCACAACATAGCACCTAAATCATAAGAAGTATCAAATAAGATGATGTAACATACAACTGCATGCAAGAGTAATTTCTATAGCATCTTTGCCCAGTCTTCCATATTCCCGCGGATTTTCAGTTAACATAATTCAGTTAATCATGCATGCAAGGGATTCTTGGAACTGTGATCCTATTGTATCAGTCTGGGGTATCGTGGCTTATAGAAATGGTCTAAAGTTTAGCACAATAGCAAAGTAAATAGTGGGATGTCATTGAGTTGTCCCATATTGTGGTATGATGCGTGCAAATTGTGAAAGATCTGCTAGCTGGGCACTTAAGATATAAGCATTAAAATAATAAATACAATTGAAACAGATACAAACTGCTGAGAATTGTTATTCAAGTGAGTTGAATAATCAATTATTTTATTTTTAAAAGAATACAGTAGACAAAAAATAAAGCACATCATAAATGCATGGGCAGTTATGTGTGCCCCGAGGACAATGAATGTTACCTTTCTGCTCTATGAGCTCCTTCCAGGTCCAATTCAATGTGCTGTTTTTGACCTTTACAACCCTTCAAGGCATGGGGCTTGGTTATATGAGGGACCTCCTCTCCCCAATTATATCTGCTTATCCCACCATATCTGGCAGAGAAGGCATTCTGTGGGTCCCATTCACAGGGGAGCTGTGGCATCCCCATTAGATGGTCCCAAATAATTCTCTCCCTCCAAACCAGGATTTGATGGGAACATGACAACAAGGGAAAAATCCAGCAATGGCTCCCTTATTGGAACTAACATCATCCTCTCTGTTTTTGTGCATTCTTAGTGGTGAATGCTCTCTCTATATTTATTTGGGGGGGGGGGGCTTTCATATTAAATAAAAGGGAAAAAATTAATCTACCACCCTGAGTCGTTTGTGTGTATGCGTGTGTGTGTGTGTATCCATATATACAGTATGTATCCAAATGTATATATACATGTATGTGTTTATAGAATAGAATAGAATAGAATAGAATTTTATTCGCCAAGTGTGATAGGACACACACAAGGAATTTGTCTTGGTGTATATGCTCTCAGTGTACATAAAATAAAATATACATTTGTCAAGAATCATGTGGTACGACACTTAATGATTGTCATAGGGGTCAAATAAGCAACGAAGAAGCAATATTAATAAAAATCTTAGGATATAAGCAACAAGTTACAGTCATACAGTCAACATGGGAGGAAATGGGTGATAGGAATGATGAGAAAAACTAGTAGAATAGAAGTGCAGATTTAGTAGAAAGTCTGACAATGTTGAGGGAATTATTTGTTTAGTAGAGTGATGGCGTTCGGAAAAAAACTGTTCTTGCGTCTAGTTGTCTTGGTGTGCAGTGCTCTGTAGCGACGTTTTGAGGGTAGGATGTGAGGGGTCAGTAAATATTTTCCCCGCCCTCTTTTTGACTCGTGCAGTATACAGGTCCTCAATGGAAGGCAGGTTGGCAGCAATTGCTTTTTCTGCAGTTCTGATTGTCCTCTGGAGTCTGTCTCAGTCCTGTTGGGTTGCAGCACCAAACCAGACAGTTATAGAAGTGCAGATGACAGACTCAATGATTCCTCTGTAGAACTATCTATCTACTTCTGTAGAACTATTTATCTACCCATAGGCACATTGTGTGTGCCACGCATGGCTCTTAGTGTAGGAAATTTTGGATCTCAGGAGAGGATTAAACTGCTCTGGCTAAAAGGAATGCTGCGACCTTCTAAGGCCATGATGGCGAACCTTTGGTCCGCCTGCCAGAGGTGGCATGAAGAGCCCTCGCCAGCTGTCCTACCCCGCCCAGATGGTCCCAAATCCTTCTCTCCTTCCAAACCAGGATCAGATGGGTCTTGTCTCTTCCGTGTTCTGGTGCTCAGGTGCTGAAAAGGTTCTAGAGTCAGCAATTATCATTATTAAAATGCTCCTCAAACCAATTGCTATTAGCAATGTCTCCTTAACTGCAATAATAAATGTCTGCAGTTTGTGCCTTGCTGAATTCACTTAAAGCAGCACATACGCATAACAGCCTTATTGTCCCCATATACAAGGCTAACATGTACAGTAGCATGCCTGAATATTTGCAGCCTTAGTTTTCTAACCATACTATGCAGAACAAGTCAAGCCTTTCATCTCCCCCTACTTTTCAAATCTATCTGCCAGCATATTCTATGGGCTCTCCCAGTGCTCACCTTTGAATTCTGTCCCTTTACTGAGATACTTCAGTTACTTAAACAGCTCATCTGCTAGCAAAATTGAGATTATTTGAAATCACTGTTTGCAGGCAAGCATGGGAAGCTAATGATTTTCTTCAGCTGTTTGTCTTATGCTACAACACCTGTGATTCCTAAATCCTGGCTTCTTGTATTACTTGGTTGTGAAATCTAAGAGAATTGGTTGTGACATCTAAGAGAAAGATGAACCTAAGAACAGGTTAAGCATAGAGCAGCAACTACTATGCCATCTTTTCTAAAGGGCATTTAGACAGCTGAGCATCTAATCCATTCTCATTAATGATCAGAATGTCCTTATCCTTTGCAAAGAAAATTATAGGAAGACCTTTTCCTTAGCTTGCCATTCTTCTTGCATTACACTGAGATTGCTGATCTCATAAATCTATGAGAGTCAGTCAGCAATTGGATTGGAAACTATTAGAGTTGGTTTGCAAAGGGAAAACACACATTATGTGTGTGTGTGTGTGTGCGTGTGTGTGCGTGTGTGTGCGTGTGTGTCTTGGGAAATGGCAGAAATCACATTTTATTGTGAATAAAATTATATATAGAGGCATGTCTGTGAAGAAACCAGGGGCCAAGTTTAATTTTACATTTACTTATTTTTAATTTTTTTAAAAAAATAATGGGATACAATGAATGGCAATTCTCAAAAGAAGAATAGCCTATATGGAAATGATATGATCTATAAACTGCCAATGACACAGGCATTTAAAGGCAGGAATAAGCATTCTTGCTTGAAATGACAAAGATACTTGGTTTCATATTGTGTGCTGAAATAGGAATGCCTATTTCTCTCTTTAAAAACCTCTGCCTCCTCTGTAACAAAGTAAAAATCATTGACTCTGATAAAGCTGCTTTATCATTCATTGCTCTCTGCAGCTTATTGTCCAAAGCTGCCTCCCCCATTCTGGCATTTAACACTTTAGTCTTAAATACAACATGTGCATTGTATCCCAGAAGTCTCGCAGAAAGGGACTATATCCAAAGTAAGCAAGATGGTATCTTGAAAACACAAAAGGACCAGTTGTTGCAAAAAACATCTGTACGGCCAGTCTCTTAGTAGCATTGAAAAAATATGTACAGTAAATAGAATTTGTGAAAGATTTTTCTCCAAACCTAGGGGTTGTTTTTTACTGTTCTAACATTTTTCACTTCATAGATTTTTATAAATTTGGGTCCCTTTTCAACTAAGGCTGTTTACTAGCCACAAAGCATTTTAATTTATTTAATTTATTAGATTTGTATGCCGCCCCTCTCTGTAGACTCGGGGCGGCTCACAACAGCAATAGAACAATTCATAACAAATCTAATAATTAAAAAAAACATTTTAAAAATCCCATTATTAATCAAACATACATACATACAAACATACCACACATAAATTGTATAGGCCCGGGGGAGATATCTCAATTCCCCCATGCCTGATGGCAAAGGTGGGTTTTAAGGAGTTTACGGAAGGCAAGGCAGGTGGGGTCAGTTCTAATCTCCCAGGGGGAGCTGGTTCCAGAGAGTCGGGGCCGTCACAGAGAAGGCTCTTCCCCTGGGACCCACCAAACGACATTGTTTAGTCGATGGGACCCGGAGAAGGCCAACTCTGTGGGACCTAATCGGTCGCTGGGATTCGTGTGGCAGAAGGCGGTCCCGGAGAAGTATGCAAATTGTCCTTCCTTGCATAAAAAAACCAAAAAAGGTGGAAATTAGATTGTTTTGTAACAGAGTCTAAGAGCAGTACATGATTTAAACAGAATTTATCTTTTTTTTAAATCAATTCCCTCCAGATTTTATTATTTTATATTTTATATTTATTATATTGTGACTAGGATGTATCATTCTGTTTTCGGTCCACAGGAAACTCTTTTGTATTATGTCAGGAAGCTAAGAAAAATTAGTTCCAGGGTTTAAATAATGCAGGTACAGTATATAAAACATAAGCCTTGTGTGCGTTGCTTTTACAAGAGAAATTTCCTCTCATTAAAACTTTACAGAAGTCACTGAAAGTATTATTCCAGAACAGGAAGAATTCCTCAGTCATGTCTTAGAGACTCAGCTTTTAGCATTTGGAAGACTCAGATATATGACAAGCGCATACTATTGCTGGATAAAAAAAGTGTTCCTGCGGTAGCATAAACTACAAATAACACTTTGCTCATGCGCAGAGGGTAAAAAAACATAAATGACGATGTCCAGGTGGGTGGGTGGAGCCTCCGTTGCCTTCGCGACCAGCTCTCCGATGACCGGCAGGCACAAGCGAATCAGGAGCATTTCACCCCTGATTCAAAGATGATTTTTCATTAACATCTGGGCTGCTGTGACTTGGATTCAGGAGAGATGAGAGACTTTGTGATTTTTTTTCCCCTTTGTGGCGAAGTGCACATTGACAGCTGAGATTTAAAGCCTGTGCAGGTAGTGCTGGACTTACAATTGTTCGTTTAGTGACCATTTGAAATTACAGTGTGTTAAGTCCTTGGACTTATGACCGCACCGACTGCAAGTCGAGCCTGATTGGCTATGATGTGAGCAACCAGTTAGCAGGAAAATGGAGCACCGCTATTGGTTCAGAGTTTATTAATTGGATTTGTATGACAGAGTTTGACAATTCCTCTATAAAAGGGGCTGTCAAGCTGCTTGTATTTGGTTCTCTGTTGCCCTGGTGCTGAACGTTAATAAAGGAGTTTGCTGTTCACCCTTTGGTCTGCCCCCATTCCTTTCAGCCCTGATCCACCGATCCAACACTGGCGACAAAGGTGGGATCATCCCCCCCCCCAAGCCCATCAGGTTGACCAATCTTCTTCTGCCAACTTGGCAGCAACTCCCATCTCCTTCTGTGCAGGTGCAGAAGTGCGAAGACAAAGGATGACCTTGACCATCTAAAAGGAATTTGTTATGGCTACCTGCAGACAACCCTCATGAAACTATCCCTCTCAAATTCCCACAGCTATACATACAATTTAAGCTAACATAAAGTGTGGCAGGCCAAAGTCCCCAACTAATATGGCTTCATCCTGACAAAGAGACCCCTAGAGTAATGATGGTGAACCTATGGCATGGGTGCCACAGGTGGCACGCAGAGCCATATCTGCCGACCCATGAGCCATTGCCCTAGCTCTGCTCCAACATGCATGTGTGCCAATCAGCTAGTTTTTGGCTCTCACCAAGGCTCTGGGAGGGCATTTTGGGCTTTCAGAAATCCTCTGGGAGAATGGGGTGGCTGTTTTTACCCTTCCCAGGCTCCAGGGAAGCCTTTCGGAGCATGAGCCTATTGGGCCCACCAGAAGTTGGGAAACAGGCCATTTTCGGTCTCCAGAGGGTCTCCAGGAGGTGGGGGAAGCTGCTTTTGCCCTCCCCAGGCATTGAATTATATGTGTGGACACTTGCACATGCACAATAGCACATGCCTATGCTCTTTTGGCATCCGAGGAAAAAAGGTTCACCATCACTGCCCTAGAGAATACTGGATCTGTAGATTAAATTGAGAAGACGAAGAAACATTTAAGAAAAAGACATTGGCAAACCATATTTTGTCTACAATACCTCTATATTGATGTGGTCAGCAGAAATCAGATTCATATGTCTAACAGATCTTTTGCATTTTTCTTTTGTCTGTAAGACTCTGACTTGTTAAGACTGACATTTCCGCCCTGCTCCAACCTTCATAGTCATTAAGCAATCATTAAAAATTAACTTCTCCTGGCCCGGAAAGTAACAATGATGAAGGGATCTAGCATGCTCAAGACAGTAAAGAAAATGAATAATTAAATTGGAGTAGTTGTAAATTAGAGTAGTTGTAATTAGTTAAACAACTAAAACTTTGATGAGTAAATAACATGATTGCAAAAATCTCCTGTGTTTTCTTTGGTGGAATATTATATCATTGGTGATTATATGATGAAATAAATAAGGAAATGTTGCTACAAAGAACAACCTGGACTACTTTCTGCTTTCCTGCATCTTTCTTTTTATCCTCTGCACAACAGAACGAGGAAAAAAATGATGATATATTCCTATTGAAACTGTGTGTGCCAGGTCTTAAGCAATGCAAAAACAGACACAGAGAATTAAGGCACACGTTAATATACATTAAAGAATTCAGTTAGTGAAAATGTTGGTGGGCTGTTGGCAATGGAGGTTATTATTTACACATGGGAGAGGCTTACTTCCCTCCCTAAGTCACTTGCATTACAAAATCCTACTACTACCCTGTTTCCCCGAAAATAAGACGTACCCTGAAAGTAAGGCATGTCAGAGGTTTTGCAGAATTTGCTAATATAAGGCACCCCCCGAAAATAAGACGTAGTCAAGTTTACATACAGTACGGTGGAAAAGCATACGGTACCATTCAAAGCTGTTGATAGCGGTACCGTAATAATGTGGCGTCCCCTGCTGGCCCCTTCCATTGCTTTGTACCGCCCAGTACAGCAGACACAGTCTGCTGCTGTCTCACCGCCATTACAGTCTCCACTACAGTGAGTAGACTGTAGTTCCTCTGGTGGCCGGAAGCTGCAATAGCAGGAGTATACTGTTGTACCATATAAGTGCCGTCGTTTGTGTGTGGGTGCCATACTGACAGGTACTGTACCGTAATCAGTGTACCATACGGTACACTTTCTTTGGGGGTGTCAGCTTTTCTGCCTGTGAATTTGTCTTATTTGAGAAATGTAAGGCACCGCCCGAAAATAAGACGTAGTACAACTTTTGGAGCAAAAATTAATATAAGACAGTGTTTTATTTTCGGGGAAACACGGTAGGTGTTGGAGTTAAAAGAGGGAGGGGACCTCATTAGTAGAGAAGTGATTTTGCAGAGAAAGGGGTTGGGAGGAGATGAAATTTAAGTACAAACATGGATCTTGATCAGATTCAGGTTCATATAAATGTCACTGATTTGTAATTGTTTGGAATGTCTTTTAAAAGAAAGTGCATTAAGATTTGGTGCCTAACATTCTCCTATGGTAGCCTTCCTCTTTGTACTTGGTAATGACAAGCATAACGATCTGCAAGTAAATTCTGTAGAATAGATAAGGAGAGTGAAACCTTTTCTTTCCACGAAAGTGTAAATCAGGAAGATGAACATGATAAATTTAAAAAATCAATAATAGGAAAAGGAAATTGGAGGGTCTTCCTTCACTTAGTGTATTCCCCTATGGCTCACAACATGAGGTTGATTGCTTGAAAATTGTCATGTTAATGACAGATTTGCTACAGAATATATATAATTTCCTTGTCTTATAGCTATCATTTCTATAAAGAAGATGGATGCCCCAGACAAACTAGAGAATTAAAATATAGCAGAGAGACTATCTGCTAGCCAGGCATACAAACATAAGCTCCAATGCATTTCTTTAAAAATTAGAGTGCAAATCAAATGATCAAGAATAATTTTAAGCAGACTTTCATCTTTACTTTGCTGTTTTATAATAATTGGATCAAAGGGATTTTTAAAATAAAAATTAAAGTTTGTATGATTCTAGGTCAGCTAGAAGTTTTATTCTTTCTCTCTGGAGTAATTTAGAACAGAACGTACTAAGAATACTTAATGTGCATATTAACAATTTAGCAAATTATGCATAATATAAAATTAAAATAAGATGTAGCTTCCATAGAAGAAGATGGCTGTTACCATTCAATTTTAAGGATAGCTTTTATTGATGTTAAAACTATAATAGAGCTGTACGCATTATTGATACAACTTAGCATGTCATATACTTTTATTCAGTATAGATGACAATGAGGTTGCCACAGAGATAAATCACCCTTATTTTATATTAATGTATTTGAATGAATATTTTAATTTTACTCAATCTCTAAATTTTATCTGTGCAGTTTGGCTATCATCTCAAACCTGATGGGTTTTTGGATATTACAGTTTTCATATGTCACAATATGTGATGATTGAGTTATTAATCAACCAGAGTTGCTAGGAGCTGGTGTATATAGCATTATTTTTCTTATAATGTTATATATTTTGCTTTTAAATTCTAAATTAATTTCATGTGAGAACTGTGTAGAAATGGATTCAAACCATCTTCCTAGAGAACTCTGGCTTCTTTGAGCTATTTCAAAGACAACTTTCATTTTTATTTAGGACTTGAAAACTCTATGTTTTATCTTCTTTATGCAAAGGCAATGCAATTTTAACTAATTCAATCAAAAAATCAATACATTTAGAGACTTAGTTGCTTGAGAATAGTCAGAGTGGGAAGGAACTACAAAATTTGCATTCTGCGAAGTTTTTAATTGTCATGCTAAGCCAGTAATATTTTTACATGTGTTGAAAAATAATTTTAGGTCATGCCGTTTAATTTTTTTCACCAAAACTAGAAACTTTATATATCTATATCTGTGTGTGTGTGTAACATATTTTTACTGATAAGTGAAAAGGAAGGGAGGTGCAGTGGTACCTCTACCTAAGAACGCCTCTACTTACGAACTTTTCTAGATAAGAATCGGGTGTTCAAGATTTTTTTGCCTCTTCTCAAGAACATTTTCCACTTACAAACCTGAGCCTCTGAAACTGTAACTGGAAAAGGCAGGGAGAAGCCTCAATGGGGCCTCTCTAGCGATCTCCTGGAAAGAAACAGGGCCGGAAAAGGCGGGGAGAAGCCTCTGTGAGGCCTCTCTAGGAATCTCCTGGGAGGAAACAGGGCCTCCACCCTCCCTGTGGCTTCCCCAATCGCATGCATTATTTGCTTTTACATTGATTCCTATGGGGAAAATAGCTTCTTGTTAGAAACTTTTCTACTTAAGAACCTGGTCATGGAACAAATTAAGTTGGTAAGTAGAGGTACCACTGTATAGATCTATTTTGAACTTATTATGCTCTCCTCACCTAGACATACCCTTACCGGGATTTGAACCTTCTGGCTGCAAAGCAGGATTTTAACCTCTAGGCTACAGGCTTGCCTCCAAATCAGGTTGTTCCAGGGAAAAGCCATATACAATTTTATTTATTTATTTATTATATTTATTTGCCACCTGGTTATGATCACATTGTTTCATGATGGTCAAAGTTTAAAAGCCAAACTGAAGTAAGTATAGGTAAGGCAAAATATCTTTGCTTAATGTCTAGGAAGATCCAGAATTCTTTTATTTTGGAAGCAAAATAAAACTCAGATGTTTCTGTATTATGGAACTATATACCATTTTTCTTTCAAATTTATAAAAATATTTTATTTTAAAATATTATTTTTGTTTCTCTATTTTGCTATTGCTAAACCATTTGTAAATATAATGTACTGATATTGGGGCTACATAGATTAGGATTTTAGATGAAATAATGAATATTTTCCCCATTGTTGAAAGGAATTAATTTCAACTAAATTTGAAACCATAATACTGTACTAATTTGTATCTTCAAAAGCATAATTTACATTAGTTTACACTGCCCTTTTTTGAACAAGCAGCCTAGTCACAATTGAAATACCAAGAAATCAATAAAAAGTAATTAACTAAAGTGCTCAATGACCTTGAAAAAGCACTAAAGGTAAGCTCGCATGCGAAATAAATAACATTACATTATCTTTTTTTAATCTTGTCCTAGCTTTTCCCAAAACTGAAATATTGCATATGGCATTTTAACTTAAAAAAAGCATATAACCAAAGTTTTTAATTTAAAAGAATAAAAATAAGTCATTACTTTTATAAATTTATATCTGTTAAAACCCACCATGGATTGCAGATCTAAATCAGTAGTTTGAATGCTTCATCATTTCAAAAGTTACATCTGAAAAATTATAATAGTCTACTGTCATCTAACTGTTCCCTTGATAGGTTTTATTCCACGCGAAGCTAAAAATTGCTCTTATTGCAACTGCATTAGTAATAAAAATGTAAATTATATACTGACTAGGATGCTCATTCATATTCAAGCCGTTTTATTTTCTTTATTAAAAGTAGTAACAGAAATAGAAGAGAGAGGCTAAGTAGAGTTTTAACTCTGCGTGGAAAACTTAGAAACATAGAAACATAGAAGTCTGACGGCAGAAAAAGACCTCATGGTCCATTCTAGTCTGCCCTTATACTATTTTCTGTATTTTATCTTAGGATGGATATATGTTTATCCCAGGCATGTTTAAATTCAGTTACTGTGGATTTATCTACCACATCTGCTGGAAGTTTGTTCCAAGGATCTACTACTCTTTCAGTAAAATAATATTTTCTCATGTTGCTTTTGATCTTTCCCCCAACTAACTTCAGATTGTGTCCCCTTGTTCTTGTGTTCACTTTCCTATTAAAAACACTTCCCCCCTGGACCTTATTTAACCCTTTAATATATTTAAATGTTTCGATCATGTCCCCCCTTTTCCTTCTGTCCTCCAGACTATACAGATTGAGTTCATTAAGTCTTTCCTGATACGTTTTATGCTTAAGACCTTCCACCATTCTTGTAGCCCGTCTTTGGACCCGTTCAATTTTGTCAATATCTTTTTGTAGGTGAGGTCTCCAGAACTGAACACAGTATTCCAAATGTGGTCTCACCAGCATTCTATATAGTGGGATCATAATCTCCCTCTTCCTGCTTGTTATACCTCTAGCTATGCAGCCAAGCATCCTACTTGCTTTCCCTACCGCCTGACTGCACTGTTCACCCATTTTGAGACTGTCAGAAATCACTACCCCTAAATCCTTTTCTTTTTCAGTATTTGCCAACACTGAACTGCCAATACAATACTCAGATTGAGGATTCCTTTTCCCCAAGTGCATTATTTTACATTTGGAAACATTAAACTGCAGTTTCCATTGCTTAGACCATTTATCTAGTAAAGCTAAATCATTTACCATATTACAGACGCCTCCAGGAATATCAACCCTATTGCACACTTTAGAGTCATCGGCAAACTTACCATTAGTCTAATAATTAGAGAATGCACACAAGTCCCTCCTCGAGGTTTGCACTAAGTGGTTACATTCTCAGTTTCAATACATATTGCAGGAAAGGTATTTGCTATGGTGACTGGTTTTTATGGACTTGACAGAAGTGGACCAGGAAGCCTAGTGTATCAGTTAGAATAGTGATTTCCAGAAAGAGTCCAAATGGGAAACCTGTTGAATCAGATGGGATATAAATAAATGGAATAAACTCATATGAATAAATGATAAAGAAGTAAGGGAGAACAAATGAACAAAATAGCTGTTGGAAAGTTGAGATGATGATGGTGGTGGTGGTGATGGTGATGGTGATGATGATGATGATGATGATGATGATGATGATGATGATAAAAGTATGGGACGCCTGGTGGCACAGTGATTGGAATGCAGTATTGCAGATTAACTCAGCTGCTAGGAGTTCAATCCTGACCAGATCAAGCTTGATTCAGCCTTGAGGTTAGTAAAACGAGGACCTAGAGACATGATGGCAAACCTAGTGGTACATGGAGCCATATTGGTGGGCATGCGAGCTCCGGTCTAATTTTCGGGCCTTCTGGGCCCACTGGGAGTTGGGAAACAGGCAGCTTCCTGTCCCTTTGTTTGCTCTTCCCAAGCTCCAGAGTCTTTCTAGGAATCTGTGGAGGGTGAAAGTGGCCTCTTGGAGGAGCGGGTGAGGAAGGCTACTTTCACCCTCCCCAAGCTCTTAGAAAGGCTTGGAGCTTGGGAAGAGCAAACAAAAGGACAGGAAACTGCCTGTTTCCTGACTCCCAATGGAGCAAAAACATGAGCCTTCTGGTCAGCAAACAGGCCATTTTCTGCATCCGGAGGGCCTCCGAGGGGGTGGGGAAGGCCGTTTTTGCCTTCCCTGGGCTCCTAGAAAGGAGACGTGACATTGCATGCTGGGAGAGCGGGGGGTCATACACACATGTACGTGCCCCACCTGCATTGAATTATGAGTGTGGGCACACACATGCGACACCTGTGGACTCCCCCCCCCTTTGGCATGTGAACCAAAAAGATTCACCATCAGTAACCTGGATTGTTGGGACAAATATGCAAATAAAGCATTTACATTGTAACTGCCTGGAGAGTACTATAAAGTGCTACCACACTTGAGCCCAGAATTTATGTTGCTATGTGGAAAATTTGTTCCATTTTATGACTTTTTTATTTTTGGCCATGTTTTAAATGAATCACTGCCATTGTTAAATTAGTAACACAATTGTTTTTTTTTAAAAAAATAAATTTTTATTATAATACAAGGATTAAAAAGAGCAGGCATATAGTGTTGTACATATTGTATCATCACAGTATAATTATTATTTGTGTAGTTGTTGTACTTAAATCCTAAAATACCTTATACATAGCTGCCCCTAGTTCCCCCTCCCTCCCCCTCCCTCCCCATAACAGTATTAACCTTTTAGCCTCACAGTTCTTTTTTCTTTTGATATCAATATACAGCTATATATATAGTAACACAATTGTTAAGTGAATCCAGCTTCCCCATTGAGTGAGGTCACAAAAGATAGTCAGACAACCCAGGGACACTGGAACTGTTATAAATATGAACGTGTTGTCAAGCATCCAAATGCAAATCACATGACCTTGGGGATGTGGCAATGGTTGTGTGAAAAATGGTCATAAGTCACTTTTTTTAGTGTGGTCCTAGTTTTGAACAGTCACTAAACGAATTGTTGTAAGTTAAGGACTAGCAATTTAAGCCTAAATGCTATTGCCATTGTTATAAACAAAGCAGTTGCACAAAACACCATTAGTCTGCTGTTTTTGTTTGAACTTATACTGAATATAAAATGATCCCATGATGGTAAGATGGAAGTAATAGGATTTGCCTTTAATTTTATTTTTTTTATCTGTGATAAAAGGTCTTCTACAACCAAGGCCTCACCTAATTTCAGTTTGTATATAATAATCATGCTGTAAGAGGCATTATGAGACTGGGAGGTATTTACGGATCAGGTACATCATTCATTTTATTGGCATCTGGTTATCCACAGTAGAATTAAATTCCATTAATTCTTCTAACTGCAGTATTACAGCAAAACTCATTAATTATTTAATTGCATTTAAGTTACCAACAGATACATAGTACAAGATAGGTTGTATACATACTTGAATAAATCTACATATCCCCAGCAAGGTTAGGCATGTACATCTAAAGCTTCCATTCTGAAAGAAATAGATTGAGTCTGTGTAATGAGATTCTTTCTGATTGTTACTCTAATTGCCTTTGCAATAGTTGAAATAATAAATACTCCAGCCACCACACTGACCCAGAACAAAACTTGGAAGTACAATGGGATTCAGTATTCTTGTTTAGGGCTGCACTAGAATCCTTTCAACAAATAACTAGAGAGAGCTTGACCCAATTATAATTCTTCCTTGCTAGAAAATGGCTGATACATTACGATGGCCATTGATTGATCTCTACAGCTTGTTTTTAATATTTTGCTTGCAGTAGTTTGTTGCCCATGGATTAGATGAGGGAAAGAAACATCTTCAAAGCAGCTTTTGCAAAGTTAGAACACACCAGTACAGAGACAAAAGTTGGGACTGTCTTGAATTGATAGAAATTATATCGTGCATTTGAAGGCCCTCAGGATGTCTATATCGTATGAATAATTCTACTGATGAATCACTTACATTTATCAGTGACATTTCTTGGTAAATAAACTTTAGGAAATAGAGATCTGTTTTTAAAAAACGGATAATTGATAGTAATGTCATTTTCCTGAGGTGATGAAGTTAGGAGGAGAGTGCTAAAGTTACTTTTTTTTTTAAGGAAAGAACGTTTTAATCTTGAAGTTTGCTGTGGGCAAATTGTCTCTGCACAAAATAAGATCTGTAGAATAACTTTATGGAATCGTATGTCAAAATTTGTAACTTTTCTGTGATGTTTGTCTCTGCGATAATTTTTTTCACTTCAGGGTACAAAGATGGCATGAAATGCAGCGATCAAATCATAACTTCCTTTTATCTTTTAAAAAGTTATTTTTAAAGGTTTTTTTAAAACTTAAACTTGCAGAGTTAGTACAGTTAATACAGGTAATCCTTGATTTACAACAGTTTGGTTACTTTTCAAAGTTACAATAACTCTGAAAAAAGTAACTTAGGACCCTTTTTCACAGTTACATTCTTTCCAGCATCCCCATGATCATGTGATCAAAATTCAAATGTTGGCAACCTTTGATATTGTTAGAAGGTCACATTTTGTGACCTTCTAACAACAAAGTCTATGGGGACGCTACATTCACTTACAAAAACCACCAGATTATTAATTTACCAACTGCAGTGATTCATTTAACAACCGAGGCAAGAAAGGACATAACAAATATGTTACTTACTTAACAACAGAAATTTTGGGCTTTATTGTGGTCATAAGTCGAGGACTACCTGTAAATATTTCAGCTGCCTTTTTTCCCCCAAGCAAAGAGAATTTTTGCAAATTGCACATTTTGGAAATGTGCAGTTCATGGATAGAATGGTGTTGTTATATTCATTGACTGCTTTGCCTTCTGCTCCATTTGACATTGTTGAAATCAAACCTTTTTTAGACTTAGTAAATAAGATGCATAAAAGTTCTGGAAGTGTAAAGACCAGAATATTCTCTTATTATCCAACAAATGCTAGTTTGTAATTTATTTGATACACTCCTTACAGGTAGTCCTCAATTTACAACCTGTTCACTTAATGACCATTCAAAGTTATGGCGGCCCTCTCCAGAGCTAATTATGACCCATTTTCTTAGGGCCATTTGCCACATCTTGCATTCATGATTTGTTGCTGGTTTCCTGCATTTACTTCCGGTTTCCAGCTAAACCTTGAGAAAAATAGATTTACTTAATGACCACAGCGTTTGCTTAATAACTGTGGTATCTTAATGACCATCATTAAAAAATGGTTGGAGCTTCAAATCCAATCACATGATGCGTTAATCTATGACCACAATGACTTATGATCCACGGTTTTTGTTTTGTGCGAATTACAGCCCCCCACTTCTCTTCTTCATGCTGTTGAACGTATCTTTGACTTTTTGACTTGAGAAAAAGCAGATGTCAGCATTATACTCTAGGGGCTAATATTGTAATGAGTGTGTATTTGTGTAAATGCTAATAATACACTACTTTAATTACTGGGGTTTTCCGGCACAAACCCTGATGGTACAGAGATGGGAAAGATTTCTACTTTTCTTTAACAGTTCCTTACTCTGCAGCAACAATGACATTGGACAGGGCACTTGAAAGTTAAATTTACTCATGTGAGCAAGTTGAATGCTCGCCTAGGCTTCTTTGTTACTCCGTTTCTGAGAGAGATTTCTAAAGTTACCCAGGTTTTCCTGGATCACGTTTTTTAGGTGGTTTGTTTAAGCGCATCTCTTTTTCTATTGATTTTATATTTTCTGAAACTTGAACTACACCGTGGAAGGATAATATTTGTAAGGCGAAGATAAGGATGCCTTTCAGCCTAATTGGTGCCAGCTCACATCTGCATTAGTGCAGTGTTACAAACCGTAGCCTTTAGCTGGCATTTGAGCAATAGAGTTCTGAAATTATAGAAAGACAGGGCTGCGGAAATAATTAAGCTCAGGATGCTAGTGAAAGTGAATAGGATAAATTTAATTGCTACATAGGTTGCAAACTGATGTTTATGTATCTGTGATGGCATACATTGTTAAACATATAGAGTTGCATAATGACCTTGCTTCAGAGAAAAGGTTCATCACTGAATTTTTGGCAATAACTGTTTTTTAAATATAGTTCAAGTTTATATCATTTGCATTTATTTTATACATTGTTGCTCTGAAGGTGGCAAAGAATATATACATGTCAAAACTGAAATAAGGTGTAACAATTACAGCTGCATTGCAGACTTTTAAAATAACTTATGAAAAAGTAATAAGCATCTTTTGCAAATTATGACCATGGTATGCCATGCAATTTAGTGTGACTAACTTCTGCTTTGATAGCCATAATGTGAATATTCATTATTTTAAAGTACATATAAATGTAGTTATACATGCAATTTTGGGGAAGGCTTTCTGTGCCTCCATGCTCTTATAAAGACAAAACTTGGTCTCAAATATTACCAGAGCTTCTTTTAAAAACTACCTCAGGACCAATCTCTTTATTCCTCCCATCCTTAACATAGAAACATAGAAGACTGATGGCAGAAAAAGACCTCATGGTCCATCTAGTCTGCCCTTATACTATTTTCTGTATTTTATCTTAGGATGGATATATGTTTATCCCAGGCATGTTTAAATTCAGTTACTGTGGATTTATCTATCAGGTCTGCTGGAAGTTTATTCCAAGGATCTACTACTCTTTCAGTAAAATAATATTTTCTCACGTTGCTTTTGATCTTTCCCCCAACTAACTTCAGATTGTGTCCCCTTGTTCTTGTGTTCACTTTCCTATTAAAAACACTTCCCTCCTGGACCTTATTTAACCCTTTGACATATTTAAATGTTTCGATCATGCCCCCCCTTTTCCTTCTGTCCTCCAGACTATACAGATTGGGTTCATTAAGTCTTTCCTGATACATTTTATGCTTAAAACCTTCCACCATTCTTGTAGCCCGTCTTTGGACCCGTTCAATTTTGTCAATATCTTTTTGTAGGTGAGGTCTCCAGAACTGAACACAGTATTCCAAATGTGGTCTCACCAGCACTCTATATAGCGGGATCATAATCTCCCTCTTCCTGTTTGTTATACCTCTAGCTATGCAGCCAAGCATCCTACTTGCTTTCCCTACCACCTGACTGCACTGCATCCTTAGCTGTCAAATCTTGCTGACTTTGCTGCTTCTTGATCATAATATTGTTCTCTCTGGCTTATAAGAGTGCAAGGTTAGGTGTTACACAGAGCCAAGTTTCAGTAGTGCTTCTGCCAACTGGGCTACTTTGTCAGAGAGCAAACGTACTGAACTTGAACATTTAAAAAAATATATATTTTTCAGCTTGGATTCAGAAAGGAGATTAGTCCAGAATTTTTGAGTTATGTTGTACAATAAAGCACCCTGAATTGTTTCAACAACAGTTTTCACTTTTTCATGAAGTCTCTATCTTTGGGTGCAACAAGTAGTCCTCAACTTACAACCACCCGCTTAGTGACCATTCAGAGTTACAATAGCACTGAAAAAAAGTGACTTGTGGCCATTTTTCACTCTTGCAATAGTTGCAACATCTTCATAATTAATAATTTAATAATAATAATTTATTAGATTTGTATGCATTCATGGTGGGCAAGCAATCAAAATTCAGATGCTTGGCAACTACTCATATTTATGATGGTTGCAGCATTCCAAGGTCATGTGGTCTCCTTTTGCGACCCTACACATAAATCAATGGAGAACAACTGTGTTACTAACTTTACAACTGCAATGATTCACTTAACAAGAAAGGTTGTAAATGGGGCAACACTCATTCTCTCACTTAGCAACATAAATTTTGGGCTCATTTGTGGTCATAAGTCAAGGATTACCTGTAATTACTCCTTTTATTAGAATGCAACGAGATCCATAGCCCCACTGATTTATTTGTGCGTACCAATATACTGACAGCACTAAAAATACCCACATTCTGCAGAAACAGTTGTCACAGAGTTATTTTGTGGTTGAAGTGACAGAATAAATTCTAGCAGCTTAACAAGTTGCCCTATTTTTTTTTCTTTTTGAAAATCGCAGATCATAAGAACCACAATTAATGCATAAGTGTATTTCCGGAAACTATTTTTATATGCATTTTACCAAAGTATTGTAAAACTCTACTGTACTAAAGAAAATGAATCATTTAAATTAACCCTGCCTAAAAATAACTGGAAATATAAATCTTATATATAGGGTATCATAATTTAAATGTTCTCTAATTGATTTCCAGCATTTTGTATCATCGTAAATCACTAACGCACGTCAGTGGAGTGCATTACAATTATTCCTCTGCTGACAGCTATATTTATTCACAAAAAACTGTGATAGAGTGAGCTCTTTGTTCTGTCGTCCTTTTTTTCCTTTTTGCTAAAGAAGACATCCTTGTCTATTTATAATTCAGCAAAAGAATCTTGTTCATGACCTACAAGGACTGAATCTGATACTTTATTTTCCCTTCATCGGTGTCATTAGACTTGTCACCTTGTGTGCTTGACACTCTAGCTGCTTGAAATTACACCTGATTTCAGCAGAAACTCTGTTAAAATATAAAGCAGATATACGGTGGTACTTCATTCAGATTCAAAGCAGCCTAAGAAGCAAACAGACGTTCTTGAAGACTTCAGATAGAAGACTATGTTATTACCAGTATATCTGTTACTGTCCAATTGAAGGTACCACCTGACTGGTTTCATTTTTGGGCATAGACCTCTCCTGAAAGATGGCATTGAAAGTAGTAGTATGAAGCCTAATATCACACAATTACCTATTGTGAGAGTATATTTTATATACTTATATTTAAGTCAATTTAGAAGATTTTTAGAAGAGACTATTCAATCCATACTAGCCTTTGAAAAACAAACAATTCAATATTGTAAATGTTTCCATATCTGTAGGTATGAAAAGAGGTCAATCGTAAATAAGCTGGGGGGGAAATCTGGTTTTAGAGCAATGTATAACTGAAACAGAACTATTTCAGTTTTACTTTGTAAATGTGTTTAAATTATTTAGAAATCAATAATTTAGGACAGTAAATATTAGATATTAGTATACAAATTGGAGAAGGGGAAGGATAGAAATAAAAATTTGAAACCTTGCGTTTTGTTTTATTTTATTTATTTTTGCTACCACTGAGAACAAGAATCTAGATTTGGTTTATTGTGAAGTTTTGTTTCTCCAAAAGAATTTCACTTCCTAGGGAAAAAAAATCTTTTAGTTGTGCTTTTGAACAGATGAATTATGTGATATGAAAAGCCAAACACAATTGTGCTTACTCAGTATCTATCTAGAATGAAACTATGGCCCTTGTTTTTTATCATTCTTTGCTGATGTACTGTTTATTGATACCACTTTTATATATTTAACAGAGTAAATATTACATCAGATTAGTATACTGTTTCATGCACCACAATGATGCATTAATAGTATACTTTTCAATAAAAAAGACATTCATTTTGCAGAGACATATAATACCTGGTATGAATTTCTGTGGTCTTTTCCCAAGCAGAGTCCTTTTTTTATTAATAGTAGAAGGCATCATAATTTGAAAATGTAATAAAGCTGGTACAAGTTCAAATAAGTAATTATTGCAAAACATTTGATACTAAAAAAACGACACCATAATCCACTGAATTCTAACTTCAGTCTAGCATATTCAGAGGAGTATTGTACAGATGAAGAAGACTTGCCAGCAATTGCTTTTTTTGCAAAAACAATTAATAAAGAAATTTCCCTCGGCATTAAAGCATAGAATATCTCAAAGCCACTTTTTATGTAAGACCTGGGCTCCAGATAGATAGGGTTTTGACTGCTCAACTAAAATTAATTAAGAACTCTCTGTACAAGTAGCCCTCGCCTTACAATGGTTCATATAGTGACTGCTTGTAGTTACAACAGAACTGACTTATGACCATTTTTCACACTTACGACCATTGCAGCATCCCCGTGGTCAAGTGATTTACATTCGGATGCTTGACAACTGATTCATATTTATGACAGTTACAGTGTCCCAGGGTCATGTGGTCACATTTTCTGGCAATGGGAAAGCCAGATTCATTTAACAAAAGTGTTACTAAGTTAACAACTGCAGTGATTCGCTTAACAAATATTTCAAGAAAAGTCGTAAAACAGGACAAAGCTCACTTAACAAATTTCTCACTTAGTAACATAAATGTTGGCCTAAATTGTGATCATAAGCTGAGGACTACCTCTACTATATGTATATCTATCCACTGTCAACACTAAAGCCAGAAGGATGCTGGACCCTAAATCTGTTCTATAAGAGGAATGTAGTTAAAAAGGTATATCACTCAAATTCTGAAAGTCATTCATTGAAGTGAACATTTACTTTATCTTGTTCAACATCAGTTTATGTTCCTGCATCCAGGCCCCTTAGAGTTTAAAGACATGTGATGTCTCCCAATATATCATATCCCCTTTACAAGAAGAGAGCAGTGCATTTGATATTCCAGGTAGCAATTCAGTATTCAAGGTAGCAATTAATTCTGCACCCACCTATGATTGTTTCTGGTATCTTTGGAAAGCTATTAAATATCGTGGAAGACAAATAATTACAGAGTTGGGAATGACCTTGGAGGTCTTCCAATCCAACCACCTGCTTAGGAAACCCTACACTATTTCAGACAAATCTTCTTAAAAACTTCCAGTGTTGGATCATTCACAACTTCTGGAGGCAATTGTTCTAAGTATCAGGAAATGTCTCCTTAGTTCTAAGTTGCTTCTCTCCTTGTTTAGTTTACACTATTGCTTCTTGTTCTACCCCACCAGGTATTTTAGACTCCCTCTTCTTTGTGGCAACCCCTACTGTCATGTCTCCCCTAGTCCTTCTTTTCATTAAACTAGCCATGCCCAGTTCCGGCAACTGTTCTTCATATGTTTTAGCCTCCAGTCCTCTAATCATCTTTGTCGCTCTTCTCTGCACACTTTCTAGAGTCTCAACATCCTTTTTACATCGTGGTGACCAAAACTGAATGCAGTATTCCAAGTGTGGCCTTACCTTAGATATCATGGTGACTCCCAGTGTCACTGTCTGATAGCTCAGAATGGTAAAATGGTAACGGGAAACCGCCATAAATTAGTATCTCCAAAAACCTTCAACCACACTAACAAAAAAATGGAAAGGTTCAAGGATATCAATAAGAATACACACTCTTTGCATGTCTTACAGAACAGGTAGTCCTCGACTTACATTTAGTGAGTGTTCAAAGTTACAACAGCATTGAAAAAAGCAACTTAGGACCATTTTTCACACTAATGACCGTTGCAACTTCCCCCTGGTCATGTGATCAAAATTCAGACGCTTGGCCATTGACTCATAGTTATGATGGTGGCAGTGTTCCAGGGTCATGTGATCATCTTTTGTGACATTCAGACAAGAAAAGGCAATGGGAAAGCCAGATTCACTTAACAACCATGTGATTCACTTAACAACTGTGGCAAGAAAGGTTGCAAAATGAGGCAAAATTCACTGGACAAATGTTTCATATAGCGACATAAATTTGGGGCTCAATCGTAAGATGACGATTATCTGTACACAGGACATCACAGCAAACAAGAGGCTTTTCTTGGCTCCTTGGAAGAACAAGAGCCCTTTGTAGTTTTAATCTTCAGAGCTTTTACTCCCCCCCCCCTCTTATTTCCCATATATTTGTGGCTTCTGAAACTCATGCAGTCTCAAAGGTACTTTCAATTTTTATGCTATCATCTCAGCCTTTTCATAGCTAAAACCTGTCCAGGATTTGGCTCCTAAGCTTTGGAATCAGATAATGTCTCATTTTCTAAGATATTTAAATAGAGTTTTAAAATATGTTAACTGCAGTTCAGAGTAAACTGGAAAAAGCTGATGACAATCTGGGGAATTTTAAAATCTAATCTTCTGCCAAGCAGGTAACATGGAGATATTTAAATTTATTGACATATGGATTTAATTTCATAATTTTATTGGAAATTGTGATAGGATATAGAATTCATGTTTAATTCAGTTTGCTGTAGTCCAACCACTTTCTCCATAACGTTTCCCAAAAGATGGACATTGAAGGCTTAATAAAAATTATCCTGAAATAGCTGGATTCTTAAGAAGTAGGTAGGCTACTGCCTTCTTTAAAATGTCTGGATTAAATTACAGGCCATTTTTTTAGACAATTGTAAATCAAAACAATCGTGTTCTGCCATATATTCTACACATCTATGCAAATGTATTCAGAGTTAAATTTCTGTGGATTCTTATCAATTAAAGTTATAAGGATGACCACTCAAGATAGGACCTTTATAGTAGCATCCTAGCAGTGTGTTTTTTTTGGGGGGGGGGGGTATTTAGTGTAAATATACATAGATAGATACACACAAGTTTCCCCTTGTTTCCCCAAGTTTTCAACATGAAGACTGCTTTATTCATCCAAGAATTTTTTTTCTCAACATTTTTTCATCAAAGCATTTCTGCAACTTCATTGCCTTTCTTGTTGCTTTTTATTACCACAGTTAAATTTCCAATAATGTGTTTCCTTCCTGTAGTTACCTAGAGCAGTGTTTCCCAACCTTGGCAACTTGAAGATATCTGGACTTCAACTCCCAGAATTCCCCAGCCAGCATTCACTGGCTGGGGAATTCTGGGAGTTGAAGTCCAGATATCTTCAAGTTGCCAAGGTTGGGAAACACTGACCTAGAGAACTGTTATTAATAAACAAGATAACTCCCCATATCTGGTTGTTGTTCAATTTGTTGAACCTCATCTCCCAGAATTCTCACTAATAACAAAGCAAGCGAAGGAATTCTGAAAGCACCCAAGTTGGGAGAAGCTATTGTGTCATATCAACAGATAAATATTTCCCCAATGTTTTTATTATTTTTAGAGATTCCTCTAAAGCCTATTTGTCCATGGTTCAGATTGTCCCACAATTTATTTCAACAAAAAAAAAAATCTATGTTTTGCATTCCATGTGGATTACTTTTGATCTCACATTTGCTCAGAGAAAAAGTGCAAAATAAGATGGCCACAGCAATTATAGATAGCTTTAAGCTTAACTCTTCTACAGTCATCCTTGTAATTCAATTTAAAGCATTCCATTAGCCTTTGTGGCAGTAATAAACTTTGTCTGCAGGATCTCAAGCAGACAGTATTGCATTTCTTTTCAAATGAATCTATTTACTTTAGAATTGCAGGTTGTCTCTAGAGTAATAATCTGATTTAAGAAGAAAACATGGTAAAGGGATAAGAAGAGGTGATAATAGTTGCAATTCTTACATGATTCTAGAATTGCATATGCAGTAAATATTTCCACCAGAAAACACTGATAAACCGGTTTATAAATTATGACTATGTCTAATTATAGTTTTAAGTCATGATTCTGCAATTAGTTTTTAACCCAAAATTCCATATATTGGAGCTAAAATAATGGAGTTATTTGGGTGTCCTCTTCTGGATTCTGTTTTCTTTGAAGGGTTTAAAGTTTGGAGATGGAAAGCGCTATCTACACCTTGGAAATCTCAGAGCTGATTAAATCCTGAGCTAAATTGAGAGGAAGGCAAGGAATAATGATGGGCTTTGACAGCTATACCAACTGTTATTGTTCTTTTGGATCGAAGCATCTACCAGAAGTCATTAAATTAATTGATTGAATTGATTAAATGTTAGTAGCAGATTAATTAGAGAAATGGAAGGGTACTTATGAGCAAATCGGATTCATGGCAGACCAATGCCTTGTTATTCAGTTTAATTTAAATTGTAACTAGATGGGTGGGCATTGGATTTGGTATTATGTACTGTACTGTTTTTTATTGTTGTGAGCCGCCCTGAGTTTGCGGAGGGGGGCGGCATATAAATCCAATAAACCTAACCTAACCTGACTTTGATTTGCTAAGAGTGAATACCCTTCATTTCATGAGTATGGCTGCATTTCTAATGATAACAAACTAACCTTTAGAATCATCAACCAAAGAATAGATCCCCGCTGTAAAGCCAGATGCTGGTGTTACAAAAGCTTCAAGAGCATGTTACAACTGGTGCTGAAACATGTCCAACATACCGTCCTTTTCCTATTTTCCCCATCACCATAAACCTGTGAGGTTGGTTGACTTGAAAAAGACTGACCCAAAATTACTTTCATGGCTAAGGCAGGACTTGACTTCATGCTCCCCTGCTTTCTAACCTAGTTAACCTCCAAACCACTATTTCGGGTAACAGTAGAACATGTAAAATGCAGTAGCATCAAATATATGAAGACTGAATAGTTTAAGAGGAACAGGAAGATTTGAAAATGTTTTGATGGGATGAAATTGATGAGAAAGAAGTTATAAGATTAAACCACAAATGACAACATACAAAGGGAATTTGGATATAGATAGAAACAAGGATTGTTTGCAATCTCTCTCTCTCTCTCCCTCCCTCCCTCTCTCTCTCTCTCTCTCTCACACACACACACACACACACACACACTGTCCTTCCATTTCTCTTACTTACTATTTCTTACTCTCTTTATGAACCTTGCAAAATGTTTCTTATCTCAAAAAGAAATAATATGGTTGATATATCTATGTGTGGATATTACAAAGTTTCGGTTTATTGTGGATATGGAGATTTGTATACCACTTGTATTCCTTTTTGGGATTTTGCGGTGAGTTGTCCCATTCTACGAGTATTGACTCAGACATCGTATGAGAATACTCTTGATAAAGTAATTTTTCTTGTTCTCTTTGCAACTGAATATTTGTTACATGTCATAAAAATGCTAATACTAATAATTCTAACTCTTATTCTGAGTACATGCATACTGAGATTTGTCCCTTTCTATTTCCATTGTTTCTTCTAGCCACCTCTACATCTACTACTGGGACAAGTCATCTCACAAGATGTGATATAAATAAGAAAGGCTATTGTGTAAATGGAGGTGAATGCTTCATGGTCAAAGATCTTCCAAACCCAAGATATTTATGCAAGTACGAAAATCTTTCCAGTGAAGCTACAGTATTTATTGCTTTAATGCATGTTTCATATGGTAACACTGTTTAACCTACAGAATATATGTTATAGACTGATGACAGCTTTTTTTATCCTCCAAAATAAGAGTTAAACACCATCCTAAGTCATTTCCTGTGTTTCCAAAACATGCAGATACTATTGTGTGTATGGTTTAAATTAGATTAAATCCATATATAAAATTCTTTAGCCAAAGAAGAAATAACAATCTGTTAGACACAAAAACATCACTTTAAAAAAAAAATCCCTAATATATTAAAATAAAAGGATCACTATTTTGCTGTCCAATTTGTTTCCAGCTGTACAGTATTGGACCATCATACTCTCTTGACATGGCCAATGACTGCATTTCATAAAAATTATCAGCCCTATAAGTCAACATAGCTGGAGTGAACCAGTTTGAAAGATTCACGAAATGAATCTTTAGTTTGACTAGATGATGTTGTTCATATGGTAAAAGTATTCAAAATTTTAATATTATTTATGCATTTGTTTGGAGAGAAAAAAAACATGTTTTAAATTAAAATACCATTTACAAAATACAATTTTTAAATATACACATTCATATGCTTTCTGAAATTATTCCATAATATTTGCTAGATCAATGACCTGTGATAGCTTACCATTGTGGTAGGGCTGCCACAATTAACTTTCCAATATATTTCCAGAAATATATTGCAATATGAAAGTTGTTCCAGAAACATTGCAATATGAGCACATACTCTGTGAACAATTAGATGATTAATTGGATGGAATTCTAAAATGTGTTATATTTTGGCTGCATCAAATAAAGTTGGCTTATATTTCATGATCACTTTATGACATACAAGTGAGAGGGGGGAGCTAGGTCCCAAAGCTAGGTCCCAAAGTTTAGTTAACCTCGGTACTCTAGTGCCATATCCATATTCCTCCGTAATCCTGATTTAACATGATGTATTTTTAAAGTATCTAAATGCAGCTATTTAATATTCAGATTATAAGCTTCAATTAAGAATTGCTTTTTAATGGATATTCTCACATTCCTTTGTTTTCAATAGCCAAAGTGTGTGTTTGAGCACACTTGGAAATTATCAAGTGCTTTCCATTTCATACCATGTTTATTGTATTGCTGATAATAATACTCAAGCCCTGATATAATCATATGCAAGAATGGATAAAGCGGAAAGGTCAATTTCATTTATATAAAATGTCATCCCAACCCTAGTTAAAATGTTCAGACTATAAAACAAATTTGACCAGTGAAGTGTTATAAAGACCACCTTGAAGTGTAATATTTGTCCAGTTTTTGACAAGCAAAGTCAATGAGGAAGCCCAGTTCAATTAATAACCGTGTTACTAATTTAACAACTGGAGTGATTCATTTAACAAATTTGGAGAAAAAAAATGTAAAATGGGACAAAAGTAACTTAACAGGTTTCTCACTTAGCAACATAAATTTTGGGATCGTAAATTGAGGACTACCTGTACAGTGTTTTGATACAATTTTTGGGAAGAATTTAGATATTTCTGGTTTTGCTTTAATAACAAATTCATATTTATTATATATGATTTTATTGATTGAAAAGCAAAACAATTTTTCCTTAAACTGAAACACAAACCACAACATATCAGACAATTTTTCTATTATCAAACATTCTCTGTTTATGCCAACTTGAGATTCAAATGTTTTTATAACCAAGAAAGTTATCAGTAAAATGTCTGATACTGTACCTAGAAAAATTCCTAACAACTGAAATCACTAATTCTAATTCATGTCACACAGTCATAATCATGTCATTGTTTTGCTAATGTCAACCTTAGTCTTCAAGCATAGAGAATAATTAATGCAGTGTTGGGAGGTCTTAATTTTAAACATGTCATCAATGTGTAAGCAATGCTGTTACAGTGTTGTTTTTGATAGCCGCTCTTGCTTTTAGAACTTTTTGGGGGATAGGGTGGCCTTTTCTTAACCAAACCACATGTTTTGCAATTTTCAGAAATAGAGTTTGAAAATGGAGTTCTGGTTGGGTTAGGAAGAGGGAAGACAATTTTGTTTTGTCGGTTTGGTAAATTAATTCATGCCCATGAATTACTAGGATCCACGAATAGTTATGCTATTTACTCAAAAGGAACTCTTGGTATTGGTATTCCTGAAACATATTTGGGAGAAAAAGATCCTTTGATATTAAGCATGAAAAAAAAGTGGCATACTTTAAAAATCCCGACAACTCCATTCATAAAAACAGTAACCTGTGACTCATATATCAGTGTTACTTATTGAATTTTCAAATAGTTGCACTTTTCTCTCTATGCAAGGAGTGGAAAATAAGGAATGATCCATTATTATTATTTTTTATTTTTTTAAATAAATGATTGAGTTTGGAAAAGTTTAAAAAAAGCAAAATGTTTTTAAAAGATTGAATTTGGATTAGATACAGGGAACAAAAACATAAGAAGAGACATGCTGAATCAGGCCAAAGCCCATCGCGTCCAGCATTCTGTGTCATACAGTGGCCCACCAATTGTACATGGGGATTTTGAGCAGAAAAAGAAGGCAAAACCTCTCTTTCCCTTGACCCCCAACAAATGATACCTGCCTGCCTCAACCAACATAGAGGCGGCATTTGGACATCCATTTCAATAACCACATTGGTTATTGAACCAATTGTTCCATAATCAAGAACAATTACTAGCAATCAGGAACAGGAGAATTTTTTTTTATCAACCTAGCACAATTTCTTTGTATGAGAGATTTTATTTTTATAAACCAGGGACAATGTGTTTTTGTATGGTATAAATTTCAAGGAAGTTTTTCTATTTCAACATGACATTTCTTTTCATCTTGGATTCGAAATAATGCTGAACAAAAGCAATGGAATCTAGTTCATTTCTAGTGGGGATTCTTTTCTCTGTATTGGGGTTTTTTTTTTTACTCTATAGCAATAGCTATAGTAGTGATAGCAATAAAAAGCACATTTTCTGTGACAAATCCAATGTGGGCCACTGTAACTTTTCCAAATGGCTTTGAACTTGTGTTCTAAAGAAAGTTCAATAATCCCCACCACTAAATTGCATAATATTTTATAGATGAGATTTTCTTCTCTCTCTTTTTTTTCCTGCAAGGATATGAACAATATCCTTTGCTGTTTCAGGAATATTGGGTACATGATGGACCTTTGACTATGCTGGCTAATTAAAACCACCAGATAGAGATCTAAATGGACAGTGGACATGATAAATGCTTCCTTGTAGGATTATAAATTACCTGCAGTATTAAAGGACAATGCAATTAGAACATGTCTTTAAAAAAACCATTGTCCCCATTTCTCTTTCCTAGATTATTATTATCCTTTTTTAAATGTTCTCCACTTGGACCAAAGTATCTGAATAATTCATTAGACCAAATTAATTTTGGAATATATGATATTATAATCTGCAAACTGGCATAAATCATATCAAAGTAAAGACACTTGACTTGAGCTAAGAAATTAGATTTACCTTGAAACTAAATAAAATTATCAGGTTTTATTTTCTTTAAAAAATGTATGTTTTGCTGACCAATCTTTCCTTTTATGAGCATTTAAAGACATGTTTAACCCTTGCCAGTGTTATTGCTACATATTTATCAAAATATGAATGGATATGGCAGTATAAAAAGACAATATCTTTAATCGATCTTGCCATCAAAATAAATGCTGTAGGCACCAATGAATTCATGGTACAGCATTCTAGAAAGAGAAACATCAGCTGAAAATTTGTCATCAGCATTACTTTTTTGATTGTGTGTTTTAATTTTGTTATTTGTGGTTGTCTTTTGGTGACACGGAGTTTGTTTAAATAAGAATGCAATGCTTTTGCCATCCCTTTTCATTTTAAATTCTTTCTCCAAGGTCTTTTTTGCCATAGAAACAGAATAGGATTTTCTCTACCCCTGGGTTCTTCTATTTTTAAATTGTGGATCACATTTTTGCCTTTAGGTGTCAGGATGGATTCTCTGGACCACGATGTGCTGAAGTTGTACCCATGAAAGTCCATAAATTGCCAAAAGGTCCACAAAGTATGTTTTAAAATGAAATGAAATCTGTTTTCTCCCCCAAATTACAGCAATCAAAATCGCTATCATTTGATGTTTTCACTCTTCAGTTTAAAATGGGATCTTTTTCTTTTGCCTTTGACCATTCTGTGCAGATTTGACAGCACCAAACACCTATTATTGTTTTGGTAATTGCAGCAATTCTTTATCATTCTGGTTGTCATTGCAAGTATTCTTATCTGGAATCTCAGAGGCTTTAATTTTTTTTAAAAAAGGCTGGCTAGCATAAACATTGCATTCAAGTTCACTGACTAATGACAATAATACCTAGTTGTCATTTCAGGTGTTAAAATTAACCACCTTCCTCCTTAAATTGGTATTTGCGAAGCCATTTTCCCCCCTCAAAACCTTTTCAACCACTTGGCAATAAGAAACAGGCCCAATTTCTGAAGATGAATTCATCAAAGTTCTGGCTGCAGTCACTCAAGGAGCCTCTTAGCATATAATTGCCTCTTTTTCTTTTTCTCTGTTTTCTCTTTCTTTTTCTTTTTGTTTTTACTCTCAGGTGCCCAAATGAATTTACTGGTGATCGCTGTCAAAACTACGTAATGGCCAGCTTCTACAGTACGTCCACTTCCTTTCTGTCTCTGCCTGAATAGGAGCATGCTCAGTTTGGTGCTGCTTTCTCCTAGTCGCATCTTTCCTCAGATTTTCCTTTATTACTAAATGGATTCCATGAACTTAATCTTGATTGCTTCTGCCTGTTTGCATGGTAATGATTGTCAAAGCAATATCAAAACTTCAGCAAAATTAGAATAATAAAAAAAACGAAGCGGGAGAAATGGTATTGATTCCGATTAATTGCTTTCAAGTAGCTAAATCTGATCCAAATAAGATATTTCTGAGCAATAGACATGGAGGAAATTGGATATAAAACATAATTTACATCATCCTTTATAAAATATAATCAATAAAATCAATAAATGGTGCTGAATAATATGTGGACTGAGGACAATAGTTCTAGTTAACTTTTAATAATGTCCAACTTAACATAAATAAGAGAATACCATTTATATAGAATACATGTCACAATTCAGATATATACTGTACATTGAACTGCAATATATATATTGAACATCAATATATATATTAAACTGCAAAATTAGCTGACTTACTTTGCCCTCTCATAGCAAATGTTTAGTTGGGTTCTAAAGAGCTATTTTAGAGTTACCCAAATACTTGGGCAGATCCAATGAGATTTCAGAAAACAATAATCTTTTGTAGTCTGATCTCCTATAGAAATGTTTGATTCTACCTCCCCATAATTATAACAAGTCAGTTCAAATCTAAAACGGGCCATTAGATTATATGAAATGAACACTTTATGACTGCAGAGTTTGCCATAGAGATTTCTTACCATTCCATGCATATCTGAATATTTTAGATTAAGCTGTCAGTGGAATTCTAGTGCTTTAATAGTGTCATGTTCGTTTAATGAGTGTTTCCTTAAAGCAGTGGCATCTCTTCTTTAAACTCTTGAAGAAGCCTGAAACCCCTGCCTCCCCCCCCCCCCCAAAAATATAACCTGCTTTAATGAGTAGCAGAGAGATCCTGTTTTTGCACATGGCCAGAAGCATTTCTTTCAAATCATTTTTGAAATGTGCAGAGCCCTACTAAACAGTCCTTGATGGTTTATTCAACAGCAGTGAAAACTGTCAGCTTCATGACGATCCTTTTTAACTTCCATTGGCAAGGTAGTATGCATCAGTCGTATGGGTTACATTTTTCATGTCTGTGAAAAAAAAATGAATAATTTATAACCATCCTAAGCACTCAGCTTCTAAATTAGAAGCTATTTCCCAAGGATGAGTTTTTGAATTAATAACGCTTAATATTTTTCTTGGGTTAAAAAGTCAGTTAGAGAGCTTGTTCTTGATATTTTAATTACCCAGATATATTTGAAAGAATTTTGTAACTTCTTTCCTATTATATAAAATGTTCAGGAACCAAGAATAATTGAAGGCATAATACGAACAGGATGTCTCTGCTTATCTAGAATAACAATTGAATCCTTTATTTGTAGATAGATAGATAGATAGATAGATAGATAGATAGATAGATAGATAGATAGATAGACAGACAGACAGACAGACAGACAGACAGACAGACAGACACACACACACACACACACACACACACACAGACACACAGAAAGACATACTGATTTCAGCTCCATCTGTAAAAAATAATGACAATCCTTTCACCTAAAATGTATGTACCAAAGCATTAATAATGTATTCAATCTATACACATTTGCACCCCACAAAAATAATCCAAAAATAAGCAGTTTCAAGTGGTCAGATGTAAGTAAAGATATAAAAAAAAGGATTTTGTTTTTGTTTACTAATTAGAATAGTAACTTCAAAGTTACATTTATGCAGTGGTTTGCCTGTATATTATGTTAGTAGCTGTAAAACACCCAATGAGGATTTATTTCATAATGTAGTTTAAGATAAAATTAATACAAAAAGTAAATAGACATAGTACTGCTCTAAGTTGTAGTTACTCCTGATACAAATAACTTTTTAGAAAATTGCCAGATTGCTTCTTGTGTATTAATGCCTCTTCAACAACTCTTGCAACATCACAAAATGTAATTCTAAGTGGTTTCCAGTTTTAAGGGATATAAGTATTCCTTAAGTTATGTCTATTCATCCAATGCCTGTTCAAAGTTACCATGGTGCTGAAAAAATGGATTAATGACCCAATTTCAAAGTTCCAGCCATTGTAGCGCCCTCATAACTATGTGATGAATATTTGGGGCAGCCCACTATTATGACCAACCTCTTTTCACACCAATCCATCCTCCCTAATTGCCACGCATGGTGCCTGCTCCCTAACAATTGGCTGTGAATACCCACCATCCTGCCTTTTACTTGCAATCCATATTCAATCAATTAAGATTAGTTTTGAGGATAAGTTTCACATTATGTTGTTGGCATTCAAGCAGAGGTCCACCAGTTTTAGGCAACATAGAAATCTTCTTTGCTGCAAAAGAGACAGCAAAATTACTAAAATTAATTTTTACTTGGTTCAAGTTTATATCTACCTTTGAAATTAGAGGCAGGGGGGAAATAATGAGGGGCTCCTACGGAGGTAATTGAATAAATCACTATGCTGTGTCCTACAGCCAAATTATTTTGGATTTTAAATTGTTATAAATTGGTAACATCGTTAACTTCATGAATAGATGATGATAATTGTGCTCAACTTCAAAGCATTACAGAATGAAGCTTAGGGCTATTACAGGTATTCACCTAGGCAGAACTGCCTAAACAAATAAGCAAAAAGAAAAATTATGAAACTGCTCTTCCATACACACACACCGACTCAGTGAAAACCTAGAGTTTTAACAGCAAAATACAAGCAAAGTGCTATTTGTAGGCTGTGTCCCATGCAATAATTATTTAAATAAGCTATTATAAATTTTAATATTCAAGGCAGACATAGCAAATAAAATCATGGTAGCTATATAATACTGTAAGTGTATGAAGTAATATCTTTAGCGCTGAACTTATTAGCAAGCATGACTGTATGAGAGTTTCAAAATCAAGAGAACATGAATTTCAAATGACAATTGGAATGTTTTGCATTTATTCTGGAGTTAGAATAAACAGTGCATGTTCCTTATGCATGATTTTTGCTACCAGAATGAATAATGAACAAATGAATGAATGAAAATTATATATATTATAAAATATGAAATTATATATATACAACTTGCCATTCAGTTATTTCATACATAAGGTGTTTGAAATCAGTGAATTCATCTGAAATTCACCTGGGTTGTCTACCTTACATGTGAACTATCATGTGCAATAGTATTTATGCATGAGCATGTCACTAATTCTACTGAAACTTCTATGCAATTGTAACTAATATGTATTGTTAGTAGTATTCATGTAGGCAAGTAACACTGGCTCTTAAGTATGTGGAAAAACCTATGTATTTTATTTAACCCTTAAAATATGACTGATTGTACACTGCTGATAATATTTTAACCTATAAGAAGTGAAAACAAATATAGTATATAGCACCTATAGAAAGGAATCAACAATTGCTCCTGAGTGATAAATATAGCAGTTTATAGCTTGATACAAGAATTAAATGATAATATAACAAGCTGTGAGTAATCACTGACTGCTTTATAAAGCCAGCAGTCTAATATTACCATTTTTTAAAAAAAAAAAACAACTTAATGCATGCATTATGCACATTCCCAATATTGCAATGAAGTAGATTTTTGATCCATATTAGTCTGTCTATATTAGTATCAAACAATTTGAATGAACTAAAGATGCAACTATCAGTATAGTTTCATTGTAACATATTGTGCTGCCTGAATTAATTTCAGCAATTACAGTAGCCACAACTTAACAGGCATCACTATATGGGAGCTAGGTATTTGCAACTACACACAGTCCCTTCTTAATCATTATCTGCTGTAACACCATTGTTTTCCCACCTGTTAGAAAAAGAAGGGAAAAAATTCACTTCCAAGAGTCAATATCATTATTACCATATATAAGTATAGTTTATACAGTACATTGTTTCATGGTTTTACAAAGTTACTTGTAAATCTGCCTCTAATCAGATTGATTCTCACTTTTTTTTCCTGAGGCGTTGTAACATATAACACTTTCTGTAATTCTTCTCATTGCTTTTTTATGATCTAAGAAGCATTTGCCATAGAAATCAGTTTTAAAATTGCAGAAGCTACTATGGCGTCACATACAGAACGGTGTAGGTTTATACTTTGTCCCTACTACCATGAGCTGGGAGTAGACTAAACTTAATTCTGCCTGCAGCAGACTAAAGCAGTGTCTCTCAATCTCACCAACTTTTAAGATGTATAAACTTCAGTTCTCAAAATGCTGACTAGGGAATTTTGGGAGTTAAAAGTCCACACATCTTAGTTACTAAGATTGAAAAACAAGGAACAGTGTAGTTTTATGTATGGCAAATACCAAGATTAGTTCCCTGTTATGGATCATAGATACACTAAGGAACATGTTTTATGTGGTGATATTTTGGACCTGAAATGTGACACAGATGATATAGTAAACCCAGATACTTCAGTAATATCATTAAGGGTTAAAATACAGTGGTGAAGTCATCATGTTATTTAAATTATATACAGATACCATAGTGTGGTTTGGTTTAGAGCCAGTGTTTTTCTAAAAAGAGGCTGCCAAAGCTTACATGAGGTCTGTACCATTAACCTTATGGCATTTGTCCTGTGTCAGTGTGCAAATACCTAATAGGTATAATATCCATGTGCAATTTGTTTTTTTTAGTAAGGTGCATTGCTCTTTTCTGAAACTATTTTCTCTTCTCTTTCTTTTTTATGTCAACTTTCTGCATTGGCAGAACATCTTGGGATTGAATTTATGGGTATGGACCAATCATTCCTTTTAGCTTGCTGAAAGATTGAAAACTTTTTTTTTCATTTCCTCACCTTCAATTCCTAACTAACTTCCTTGTGCTTCAAAAGGGATCATACAGCTATAACAGCCTTTGCCAGCTCCCTATTTACACTTAACTCAGCTATCATAACCATATGCCTGTATGTGTTTGTCTGTTTGTATATTTGTGAGAGAGACAAAAACAGAGTGAGATGCACACACACACACACCACTGTGGAATGGGCTTGAGACAGGAAATTGCCTTTTCTGATGGATAACTTGGCATCCTTTCAAAATTTGCAACAATATATTACTGCTGCTATCTCTGAAAGTACCTGTGCAACTTTCACATATGAAATTAACTGCTGGTAAAACATTCAGCAAACAAGGAGAAGTCTCCTTTTTGAAAGTTAACTTGAAGTCATTCTATATAACCATTATTTGCATATTTCCCTAAAACAACTGACTGAAAATACTCGCTGGATTTGCACCATGCAAAGGAGAAAGGTTATACAGTGATACCTTGTCTTACAAACTTAATTGGTTCCGGGACGAGGTTCTTAAAGTGAAAAGTTTGTAAGGCGAAACAATGTTTCCCATAGGAATCAATGGAAAAGCGATTAATGTGTGCAAGCCCAAAAGTCACCCCTTTTGCCAGCCAAAGTGCCCGTTTTTGCGCTGCTGGGATTCCCCCAAGGCTCCCCTCGCCGGGAAACCCCACCTCCAGACTTCTATGTTTTTGCGATGCTACAGGGGAATCCCGGCAGGGGAATCCCAGCATCGCAAAAATGAGCGCTTCACTGGCAACGGAAGTCCGGAGGTGAGGTTTCCCAGTGAAGGGAGTACCAGTGAAATCGCAGCATCGCAAAAACACCAAAGTCCTCGAAACCCCACCTCTGGACCCCTGTGTTTTTGCGATGCTGCGATTTCACTGAGGCTCCCCTCGCTGGGAAACCCCACCTCCGGACTTCCATTGCCAGCCAAGCGCTTGTTTTTGTGATGCTGGGATTCCCCTGCAGCATCACAAAAACACAGAAGTCCGGAGGTGGGGTTTCCCAGCGAGGGGAGTCTCAGTGAAATCAGTGCAAAAATGGGCGTTTCGCTGGCAACGGAAGTCCGGAGGCAGGGCATCCCAGCAGTGGCAGTGGGTTTGTAAGGTGAAAATAGTTTGTAAGAAGAGGCAAAAAAATCTTAAACCCCGGGTTTGTATCTCGAAAAGTTTGTATGACGAGGCGTTTGTAAGACGAGGTATCACTGTATAGGTATTATTGATTTCCTTTTGGTTAGTAATTTTTCAAAGTGATTCACTTAACAACTCTAGCAAGGAAGGTGGTAAAATGGGGCAAAACTTACTTTAACAAATGACTTGCTTGGCAATGCAAATGCTGGGTTAATTGTGGTCTTAAGGACCACCTATACAATAGGCAGAATAGAAAAGAGGTTGAAATACAGAGAAAGTAGAACACTATAAAATGTGAACAGAAGTGGGGACTGAAGCTGTAATTTGATGAGAAATGACTTCACATTTACAGACTGAAGCTGTAAATGTGACGAGAAATGGGGACTGAAGCTGTAATTAATTATTTCAGAGCTACAGCCCTTTCCTTGTTATTTAGACCAAAAATATATTTTGAGGTTAAAGAGGTGATCTTACCACCTGACCAGCTTTGACTTGTTGCCTTCATCTTCCAATTTTTATTTACTTGAATGCTGCCTCAATCTCTAAATTACACCTTACTTAGGACTTAAATTTTAACATCTAAACTGTTTTGGCTAGAAATGATTTTAAAGTTGTGGTGGGTACTGACTTCTTGTACAGTATTTCTAAACATAGGTTTACATGCCCCTTGTGGTGTTTCAGATGTGGAAGCATGAGTGAGTGGACATCCATTGCCAAAATAGTGGTGTTCTTCCTTTTATATTTAGTTCAGCTCTGGATGCTTTTGTTTCGCTGTTGTTTAGGACTTCTTCACTATGATGCCCAGCCAGTCCAGGATAATATATATAGTGATGTCACATTGCATGCCTGGCAACATTATATTAAACCTTTGTATGATCTCATTCATAAAAGAAGGAAGGGAAAATGTAGCCTATAGCTAACACAACCATACTGACATTTTTTTTCATCATTATTTCAAAATTATTCTACATTACCAACCTCATTATTTGGCAGGACTTTCCCCCAATGTCATATGATTGGCTATAAATCTCATGGTGCAGGTGTAGTGGTAGGATTCAAATAATTCAACAACTAGTTCACCCAGGATCAGTTTGGCTGTCGTGGGAGTCATGGCTCATCCCCATCCTCCAGCTCCACTGCACATGCAGGACAAGCCTCTTGCATTGGCCAACCTGACCCTGGGCAAACCGCTTGTTAAATTACCACCAGCATGGAGAAGAAAGAGGTAAAGTGTCCTCCATCGTCCCTTATGCCAGCCGTTCCATTGCCCATTTCTCCATTGCAGCACAAGCAGAGCCGAAGACCACTTTGATAGCGAGGTGGGTGGGAGTAATTTAACAACTGGTTCACCCGAACTAGTACGGACCAGCTGAATCCCACCACTGGTCCAGAGCTATATTAAAATATATAGCCATACCCGCATCATGCTGCATGTGGCATACAATAGAAGCCAAGTAGATTGAGAAAAGAGAGTGTTGGTTTAGTAATGTGAATACATTCCCCGTATCCCCCTAGTACAGTGATGGCAAGCCTTTTTTTCCTCGTGTGCTAAAAGAGCATGCTCTTGTGCATGTGTGAGTGCCCACACCCATAATTCAATGCTTGGGGAGGGCGAAAACACCTTCCCCCACCCCCCAGAGGCCCTCTGGAGGCCAGAAACAGACTCTTTCCAAACTTTTGGTGGGCCCAGTAGATTCCTGTTTTGCCCTCCAAAGGCTCCTGTTTTGCCCTCCAAAGGCTCCTGTTTTGCCCTCCAAAGGCTTCCCTGTAGCTGGGGCAGGGTAAAAACTCCCTCCCCCATCCTCCTGGAGGCTTTCTGGAAGCCAAAAATACTCTCCCAGAGCCTCTTTGCTAGCCAAAAATCAGTTGGCTGGCACACACATGCACTTTGGAGCTGAGCTAGGGCAACAGCTCGCGTGCCAGCAGATATGGTTCCGCAGGCCTTGTGGCACCCGTGCCATAGGTTCGCCATCACTGCCCTAGTATCTGCATAAATACAGTCATTGGGAAGGAGAAATAAAGTCTGCAAAATAGGATGCACTTGACAAGAGATTTTGCAGAAAATGCATATTATTAAAGTTCCAAACAAGAACACATAAGAGAGGAAGAGCAGGACTATTAGCAATGAGGAGACTGAAAAAAAATGAGAACATTGAATAAGGCTCACTCTGCTTTTACATTGCACTAAACATCCATAAAAATGTCACTAAAAAGGCACAATGCATCATATCCATCGTGTTATAATGCTGGGGGGAAAACATTAATTATGGTTAATATAAAATTCACAAACTTGCACAACCATCCTGGGCAGGAGGGAAGCAGTCACGCAATTTTAACCAATTAATGACTGACGCTACAAAGAGTATTAATCCTTTAAGAACTGCACTATTCCTTAGGTACTGGATTGTGTCTAGCATGGTTTTTGCTATCTCTGATTATATAATAACAAGACACCACTGTTTGGCTAATCAATCAGTGCTTTTGGGAGAGCAGAGATTAGGAGTTATGCTGTATGAAAAATCCCTTTAAATTCTGCTTCATCTTACTTTCAAGCATTTTTCTTATTCTTTCTTCCAGCTATCAAGCATGCTGTGCCAGGCCTATAGTTGACTTTTCAACTTCTAACCTTATATTTCCCTTCAGCTTCCTCCTCTTCCTTCATCTGTTCCCTTCCTCCTTTTTCTCCTCTCCTTCTTCCCATATTTGTGTTTGTTCAATACTTCTAGATTTTTGTTTGTACTGAATAATCATTTGAGCATTCTAATTTTATTTTCTCACAAAACTGATTCTTCCTTCCATATGTTCATAATCAGTATTGATGATTTCTGTATAAATATGTTGTGAAACTTGTTAATCAATGTTTGTATTGGGGTTGGCTTGTAGGAAGCAATAATATGCATTGATTCATAGGTATGAAGGTTTGAAAGATAGTTTTAAATTTTAGTTTTAATTTATTTGGAATTATTGTTATTTATTGTCTCATATTCTTGGTAAGAGCTATTGGTTATCCTCTCAAATGCCTTACATTCAATGGAATTTACACGAAGGAAACAGATTTTTAGGGACATAGTATATTTCCTCAAATATATCCTTAAATATTTTGAGGAAATATACTATGTCCCTAAAAATCTATTTCCTTTGTGTAAATTCCATTGAATGTAAGGCATTTGAGAGGATAACCAATAGCTCTTAACAAGAATATGAAAGAGATAATAAATAACCTTTGCTTTCTCTAATGTATATATTTATATACAAATTCATAGTCCATGGTAAGTTTAGTGTCTGGGTAGTCTATTCCTTATACCTAAGAGCAAAATGATAAAAACCACAATAGATTTTTTTTTTCAGATATTCTTACATCCCAGTGCTATTGTCATTAAAACTAGTATTAGATATTGAAATACAAAAGAAAAGTATTTCCAATTGTATTAATGTCCTTTAAAAAGTGTCTTTGAACCTCAGGAGATTTAGCCTCTAAATGTTCTTCAGGGGATAATTGATTCCACAAAGGGGAGCTAAACATGATAGGCCATTGATTGCAATTAAATATATTATACTTTAATCTGTTATGAGGGGAAAACCAAAAACTGTTAACATACTCACATTCCTTTATTCTGAATCTTGACTCAGAGGGAAACCTTACCTAGATCACTAGGATTCACTCTCAACTGGAGGGGTATAGATCCTTTTGCCATATGAAAGTAGTGTGCTGAAAATAGCATTTGAAAATTATGCAATAAGCATTTGATCAAATCTTATCTCCCATTTTTTTTAAAATCCAGACAGCTTGGGTTTTTTTCTTCCAAAACGGTTACATATCAATAAACAGCCCTGCATATCAACAGACACAGCCAGTTATTGGATCTTGGCCAATATGACATAGTCAAACTATATATTGGGTCAGTGTCTAAGAAAATATTTGGATCCTTAGAGCAACAGTGACCACAGAAGTCAGGAATTTGGGACTTGACAGTGCTTATTGCCAAACATCAATCTGAAACAACAGGCTAGGGCAAAGCAGGCTCTAACAGATGTCTTATCTGCAAATATACAAAGATCACCAGACCAGGAAATTGCTAAATACAAGCTATCACAAAGCAGAAAAGTAACAGATTTTGAAATCCTGTTCTATTGATGACAAAGTCATTTCCAAGAGTACTGATTTTTCCAACCCCCCTTTTTAATTCTGAATAGTCATCTTCCTAAAAACATGTCCATTATGAATGGAAATTCTTGTTGGTTGCTTGCCTTACATGATGGTTGCTTTGAGCTAGCAACTATATAATTGCACAATTTTAGATTAAAAGCTAAATATAATTTACCAACCAAATAAAATAAAGAAAAAAAAAGAAAAATACAAAGTACTGGCTCATTCTGGTATTTAATCCTGTGCACCATTGATATCAATGTCCTAAATGTATCATTTCCTCTGTTTAGCAAATAAACTATGTTTTGTAAAGTGGAATGTGATTATCTTTCCAGGGAAAACATTATTTTACCCTAAGAATTAGTTCATATTGATTGTAGTACCTTCCACTGAGATCTCTGCAGTAGAACAGATTTTTTCCCCTCCATATATCATCATCTTTTCTTTACTTGTCAATCAAACCTATAATGCCTATGGTACAATGCATATTGCCTATTGGAGGGATGGATAAACTTAAATATTACTGTCAATTTCTGATGTATTATGCAATTCTCTCATCTGACATAGTAAAATTCAAAGTAGAATGTAATACTCATGTAAAAATTGGTATAGACCTGGGGTGTCAAACTGGTGACCCACAGGCCAGATGTATCAAACACAGGCCATGCCCATCCCAGCTCCATGAAGGAAAAACATTGTGATATGCAACATGATGCCGCAAGTTTGACACTCACGGTGTAGACCAAAATAATATTGAAAAACCATTGGATATTTTAAATTAACACAAGAGACTGTGAAGAGAAAATGGGAAGGAGGGAGGTCCAATTTTTATCCCAGCTATCTTTGCAAGAATACCCTACTTTTAAACAAAAAGTCTTGTTTTATCAGTGCGTTGTTTTTATTTCATTAGACACCTTCATAAATTTTAAACTGTTAAACAAAACTTTGAATTGTGATTTAAACTTTAAATTTAAATTTAAATTGTCTTTATTTCAAGTTTTCTCACATCAATGATAACTGAATATAGTTTCTAATTTCTGGGCATAAAGTTTGACATACTTTCACTGTAGCTATAAGCTGAAAGACTATGAGCTATATTTAGTGGTCTCTTGTTTTTTCATCCAGTGTACATGTTATAACCATCTATATTTTCTCATTTTCTAGAAGCTGAGGAACTCTACCAGAAAAGAGTGTTGACCATAACTGGCATCTGCATTGCTCTCCTTGTTGTTGGCATCATGTGTGTTGTGGCATACTGCAAAACCAAGTAAATATCTCTTTTCTTTTTTTCTATAACTTTGTAATCAGGACCTCACAAAACAAAACAAACTATATATATAGTTTGTGTATCAAGATGCAAATATATATATTTGCATCTTGATACACAAAACAAATACATATTTGCAAATATATATATGCATTTTGATGCACAATTAGATGGCTTCATAAACTTAAAAAATTATCTGTAAGTTTGTAAGCATAGCTGGAATGTAGTATGCAAGAGCTTTTCATAGGAGGAGATCCCTTAGAATCTAATCTAATTGAGATCAATGCAAAAACATTCCATTTGCTTTAAAAGGCTTCCACCTTTAAACTTGTTGTATCACATGATATTTACACACAATGACTGAGCTGGGCTTAAATCCAATACTGTCTTTATCTTTAGCAGTGTGTGAGATGTGGTGAATCACACTAATAATGAATGTCAAAAGGTGCCTGATAAATGAAACTTGGAACCTCCAAATCTCTGCCCCTTCCAATCAATTGGCAACAATTGATGTTGTTGATATTATGGTTTATTATGTAAATATAATATTTACTTTTTACAACTTTTAGGAAATGTTTTAAAGCTTTCCTTTTGATTATGTTTATCTTTCTAAATTAAAGCATGGCATCTTTCTTTAGAGAAAAATGTTTCAGACTCACAGCTGTCTATTGTTAAGTATATTGGTGATACATTTTTATAAGCAAAAATATTTACTTTTATGGCATTTTTTAAAAAAACCATACCCAACCTTCAACAACCTTCCCATTGTTTCATCTATCCATCTTCTGAATAGAGAGAAGTCAAAACTTTAATTAAACTTGATAATACTTCCAAAGTGTTCTATAAAAGTTTTCCTTCCCCTGTGGATATTACTTGCAACAATTATGGACTCTGGGAAAGAATTATTCAAGATGATAACTTAACCACAATTAATTGAATGAATTATAGGTGTGGAAATATTGAGCCTGTTTATCTTTCATCGGAATTTTCCTTTTAGAGTCCCTTGAGTGCTTTAATGAAATGCAGAGAGGTGTTATGGATGTGCAGGAGCCAAAGCAATATTTTAAAATCATTTCAGAAGTTGGCATAACAAATAACAACTGTTGCGAAAACAATAACACACATTTTTCAACCATGATACCTTTTCACTTATAGAAAGTGCACATGGTTAGCTTAGACATAATAGGAAGTTGTAAGAATGAGATAACCTGAACTTTGACCCTTTAGTCCCTGACCTTTTGTCTTTTTAGCTCCAATGAGGAACCATCACATCCAATTTTAAAGAAATCTTCATATTCAAACCATGGAACCATAGTGTATTTAAGTCAGAGGTCTTCAAACTTGGCATGCTGGCTGCAGAATTCTGGGAGTTGAAGTCCACAAGTCTTAAAGTTGCCAAGTTTGAAGACCCTTGAATTAAATCATGGTTATATTACACAGAGTCATCCTACAGGTAGTTCTCGACTTATTACTACAATAGAGCCCCAAACTTCTGTTGCTAAGTGAGAGATTTGTTAAGTGTGCTTAGGACCTTTCTTGCCCCAGTTGTTTAGTGCACCACTGCAGTTTTTATGTTAGTAACACAGTTGTTAAGTAAATTTGGATTCTCCATTGACATTACTTGTCGGAAGGTTGCAAAATGGGAACACATGATCCCTGAGACACTGCAATTGTCATAAATATGAATCGGTTGCCAAACATCTGAATTTTGATCATGTGATCATGTGGATGCTGCAGTGGTCATAACTATGAAAAATGGTCATAAGTCATTTTTTCTGTCCCATTGTAACTTTGAATGGTCACTAAACAAACTGTTGTTAGTCAAGGACTACCTGTTTAAGATTTGAAGCTCCTATTTATTTTTCAGTGTCCCACTTCCCCCACTCCCACTGATGTTACCTTAGCCAAAATAACCGTTATTAAATAATACTAAGTCAAAAAATGCTGCTGACCAATGTTCCCTCTAAGGTGCGCAGCTGCGTGACCGCGCGCCCCAAAACTACCCCCCGCGCAGCCTTTTCCAAGGCCGCGCAACATTGGAGTTGAGGGCGGGGAACAACAAAAATGCGGAGTCCGATGAAGGGGTTTTTTTAAATTTTGAATGTTGGGCACGCGTGCGCACGCACTCCCCTTCCCCTGCCAGCCCACAGGGGGGGCGGGGAAGCCACAACTGAGAGGCTCAGCACAGGCCCATCCGCAGCAGGCGGGGGCAGCTCCCTTTCCTTCTCCCACCGCCTATGTCTACCCCCGGCGGCCTCTTGATTTAAAACATATGGTTAAAAGCACCCAAATAATATTTATTTATTTATATTTATATATTTATATTTATATTTATATTTATATTTATATTTATATTTATATTTATATTTATATTTATATTTATATTTATTTATTATTCTATGCCGCCCAGTCCCGAAGGGACTGCCGCTCAGAGACTATACTTTTCCGCCCACACAAAAAAAAAAATAGAGGGAACATTGCTGCTGACCCATGATTTGAGAAAACCAAAATCATGCTAGTTCAATTTCTCTGTTTGAGAGTTTAAAGCAGAAATAAGGCGCCCGATCACTGGATTATTCCCCCCTTATATCAGCGATGGGTTGCTCCCGGTTTGGCCCGGTTCTAAGAACCCCGGTAGCATTGGCGGCAGGAGGTTCTGTCCACCCACCCACAAGTGCACACTAGTAGTAAAAGGTTTTAGAACCCACTACTGCCTCATATACACATCCTTTCTCCTTAATGATGTCAGGGCAGGACGTTGGGAATAGGTAACGCTGTCTTTTCTTTCTTCAAAATCTTGTCCCTGAAGGGAGGGATAACTTCTATCTTTAGTTTTCTACAAAAGAGATTTGTTATTTTCCTTTCTACGGAGAGGGGCGGCATACAAATCCAATAAATAAATAAATAAATGTAGAGATAACGGATGCAACTTCATTTGGGACGGTCGGGAGGCCTTATTTCTCATCTTGGGCAGGTCAGAGAGAAGGGGTTTTCTCCTCCCCCTCTGCTGAAGTAAAAATCAATATATGGAGTAGATGCTGTTGTGCGTTTGGATGAACATCAAGCACATAACTTCAGCCTAGTTGAATGTGCAGCTAATGTAACATTCTCTCATCCAAGGGGCAGAAAAGGTCAGTGAGTGATTCAGCATTTTTAATAAATGAATTAGTTGAAAATGTCCAGCCAGTAATTGACTGACTCTTTCAGAATCAAGGTCATTTCTTGAATCCTTGCAGTATAGAATCATTTTATTTCCGATATTTTTTATTTTAGAAGAACTTACTTCCCCCCCCCCTGTACCTTTACTGACAAAAGTAAACTGCCTCACAAATAAGCTATAGAAAAACCAACACACATCCCACAGCTGTACATTATTGGTTGCTGGCAAATTAGCTGTGGAGTTCAAAATAAGGTCTTCCAAAGGGTCCCTGTTCCGGATATATTACAAAGACCTAGCCACAGGGAATAAGGTTTCCAGTGTGCTGTTTTTGCCAGAAAATGCAGGAAAGGGCAAAAAACGCTACTTTCCTCGGAAATTCTACTCCTCTGGATCTAATAACCTGCCTTTTGCTTCATGTATTATAAACCACTGGAGTACAATATGCTTTCTGTAGCATCTTCATACGATACCATGATGTAATTAGCCACTGGATAAGATTGGTATAGTTTCAGGATGCCAGATACTATATCAGAAACATTATTTGTGAAAAAAATCTTATCATAACTTTGGCAAAGTTTAATGCTGTGTGTCCATCAGCTCCTGGTATTTCTGCCCCTTCAAATAATAAAATTCAGTTCCGTAATGGGAATGGGCTATGGTCAATAAGGCTTATAGAACTATTTTACTCAGTCGACTATTTGAATACTAAAAGTACTTCCATATTTCAAATTCAGGAAGCAGCGGAAAAAGTTACATGACCGTCTCAGGCAAGGCCTTCGATCAGAACGCAATCACAGGGTCAACATGGCAAATGGGCCTCACCATCCTCACCCACCACCAGAGAATGTCCAGCTGGTGAATGTAAGTTTTGCACAAGCTTTGTTGATAATCTCTTCTTCATCAGTATTTATTTGAGTGACATTTAATCCTTTTAACAATTTATTTAAAATCGGTACCATTTTCCTAAGATGTTATTGTTCACTAGTTGTAAGGCAGAAGAAACCAGGAAGCAAGGCAGTCCAAATGAATACAGGTTTATTGCTTGGTAACACTTTCTGCAAGAATCAGAACTACTAACAATCAAAGCAAATAGGTGGTAGATAAGAATCAATGAATTCAAGGTGGGCTGGACTAAGATCTCTTGTGAGTGTAAAGGAATTCAAGACTGATGATGCGCTTGACCCCTCCTTTCAAGCTCAGCCTAGTCATCTCTTTTATTTAGTTTGTCAAAACAATGACAGTAGCTGATTTAACTGAAAACAGTTGTGAAATTATATTTAGATGCCGGTGGGGTTGTTTGTTGTGGGGAAAATAGATTAAGTTTGTTTATCACCTTGAATTATATGTAAAAAAACACTGGATAAAAATCTAATAATAATAATAAATTATCCACAAAAGAAACCATTTTAATTTACTATTACATTAAAAAATACTACTGATAAACAGAAATATATTAAAAACTAATACTGGGACTATAAAAATACTTTATGAATAAAGTATTAAAGAGCTCACTTAGTAAATGCTATATGAACATGCACGTATATACCATACCTATATTTGTCTGTATATATGTATACAGTATTCACATATGTGTTTATACAGACAAATCTGTTGGTGTCACTAAATTGAGGTATAAATTGATTTTCACATTGTGCTTGTGGGATACCAAAGATTAAAGGAGCAATTTTCTGTATAAAGCATTCGTGGCCACAAAAATGTTGTAACTATTGTAGCAATGCTAGTTCCAACCCATAAGTAAAAACCAGATGAAATTGTCTTCAGAACCTTCTTGTAGCAGGATAGCGTGCCTTGCTTTAGAAAGCATATCAAAGGAAAATGTGGGCTAGGATAAATGTGCTAGAGAAATCATCTGAAATTAGAGTGGTTTTTAAGCAAAAAAAGGAGAAAGGTTTTGTGGTGCTTCATAGATTTCACTCACCTGAGAGATCTAATGATACAGTTCTCTAAAGTTTGGCTATGATAAATTGGACCATTCTTTTAAAAAAGTGTAGAAAGCTGAAATTGTAGCTGAAATCTGTTATTTAAGGTTTTTCTTTTGGTTGGTAATTAATGTTTCTCTAAAATAGTTTAGTTGTTCTTTTTATTCTGGTATGTACATGTACATACATGTACATTTATCTTGCCAGTTATCTATCTGATAAATATAAATTTAAAACTATAAGGAACACTATGAATTCTGTTTGGACCATGGGTGTACAGTCTTCTGTTTATTTGTTTTGGATCTAAAATAATGTTTGTATGTGCCACATCTGAGCTTTTTCTCACAAAATTGAACCCATAAAACGGTCAGAAGAATCCCGGTGAATGTGTGAACTCTTTTCTCCTGGTTGAGAAAATTCAATATGAAAAACAGATAATTCAGATCTTTTGTTTGTTTTAACTTAAAGAACTTGGTTCTCTTGCATTCATTTCAGGAGAGCTCATGATTTCATTTTGCTTTTCCAAATGCATTCAGGACCCACAACCCAAATTGATTTCAAGAAAAAACAAAATCCATCACTATGAAGGAGTATTTGAGGGTCGCTCACAACATATGTATGACGGTTTAGATAGCTCTATCTTCCTCAGCAAAGTAGGAAGAAATTTATTTATTTATTAGATTTGTATGCCGCCCCACTCCGTAGACTTGGGGCAGCTCACAACAATAATAAAACAAATCTAATATTTAAAGTAACTAAAAAACCCTTATTAAAAAAGCAAAACATACACACAAACATACCATGCATAAATTGTATAGGCCTGGGGGAGGGGGATATCTCAATTCCCCCATGCCTGACACCAGAGGTGGGTTTTAAGGAGCTTACGAAAGGCAAGGAGGGTGGGGGCAATTCTGATCTCTGGGGGGAGCTGGTTCCAGAGAGTCAGGGGCCGCCACAGAGAAGGCTATTATTATTATTATTATTATTATTTATTAGATTTGTATGCCGCCCCTCTTTGTAGACTCTTTCCCTGGGTCCTGCCGAATGACATTGTTTAGTCGACGGGACCCGGAGAAGGCCAACTCTGTGGGACTTAACTGGTCACTGGAATTTGTTCAGCAGAAGGCGGTCCGGGAGATATTCTGGTCCGATGCCATGAATGGCTTTATAGGTCATAACCAACACTTTGAATTGTGACCGGAAACTGATCGGCAACCAATGCAGACTGCGGAGTGTTGGTGTAACATGGGCATACCTGGGGAAGCCCATGATTGCTCTTGCAGCTGCATTCTGCACGACCTGAAGTTTCTGAACACTTTTCAAAGGTAGACCCATGTAGAGAGCGTTACAGTAGTCGAGGTGATGAGGGCATGAGTGACTGTGAGCAGTGACTCCCGGTACAAATAGGTGCACCAAGCGAACCTGGGCAAACGCCCCCCTCGCCACAGCTGAAAGATGTTTCTCTAATGTGAGCTGTGGAAATTCCTGTGCCTTTAGGTTAAGTTGCACTACCCCAGATTGAATGCGATTAATGTCTATTGACTAGGACAAAATCAATAAGGACATCTTCTCAGAAACTTCTGTCTCAGAAGAAACACTTGAACAACACAATATAACTCCAAGTAAATCAAACTTCTTTGAAATCAAACTGCCCACTTAGGGAGCTACACTGATTGACAATCAATTTCACATGCTGTTGTGCACATTCAGCTTTGTACAGAACAAAGTATTCAATGAGAATATTTCATTCATTCAGATCTAGGATGTGTTATTTGAGTGTTCCCTTTATTTTTTTGAGCAGTATATATTTTTGTATAATTAAAAAGTTCAGACATTTCCCAGAGTATATCATTCTCTGAAAGAACCAGTTTGTAGACAAACTAGGCCTATTAGTTAGCTACTTCAAAATCAAACCTTCCCTACTCCCAGTAGTTTTTATTATACAGGTAGTCCTCGAATTGAGACCATCTGGCTTCCCCATTGACCTCGCTAATTAGGAGGTCTTAAAAGGCAAAAAATGAGACCCTGGGGCACTAATCAACATAAATATGAATCAGTTGCCAAGCGTCTGAATTTTGATCACACTACCATGAGGAAGTTGCCAGAAGTGGAAAACCAGTCGTGTCACTATTTCCAGTGCCATTGTAACAGTCACTAAACAAACTGTTGTAAGTCAAGGACTGCTGGTACCAGTAGTCCACTATTTCTCTTCATTATTTCAGAGACATCAGATGACAGCCAAATTAAATACTTTGAAAGGCTAATTCATAAAATTGCACGAAAAATAGTCTATTCCTAATCCATTTCACAGAAAACATGTCCTCATGATTAAAATTCAGGGACCAAACACATAATGAACAATTAAGACTGCAAAAATACAGTGAGGAAAAACAAGAAAAAAGAGAAATCTACCACTCATACTGCTTGGCAATAGTCCTGTTCTTACCTGTGAACTCCACTAAAATAGATTTGTTTTGGTGACCGAATTCTGCAGATAATAAACCACCGTTTCCACTGAATCACTACTTTAATTTGAATTAATTCAAGGAAAGTGTCTTCTTATGAGAATGAAGTATTGACTGCTAATTTGAGAAATACTATAACTTCAATTTTTGAAATGTTTTCATATGTATATATAAAGCAAGGGTGTCCAACCATGGCTTGTGTGTGTTTTTTCTGGTAAGACTGGTCTATCTGGGCAAGAAGTCCTCCCCTAGCCATGCTGGCTGGGGAATTCTGGGAACTGAAGTCCATAAGTTTTAAAGGTACCACAGTTGGACATCTCTGGTACAAGACAGGAGTACAGAATTGATCTGTAGTTTTTAACTGTTTTATAAATAAAAGTTGTGTCTCTGTTTTGTTTAGCAATATGTATCTAAAAACATAATATCCAGTGAACATGCTGTTGAGAGAGAAACTGAGGCATCTTTTTCTACAAGTCACTATACCTCAACTACACATCATTCTACAACTGTCACCCAGACTCCCAGCCACAGGTAGGAGGCTCAGATAAAGCCAATGTATTTCTTAACTGAAAC